>NW_011476852.1:6472-9885 GCF_000754665.1 Bison bison bison | reverse complement strand
AGTATTTGCTGCTTATTATTATTATTTCCTTTTTTTATGTGTTTATGTCCTCTCTTCTGATCTAGAAATGAATTATTTAAAGAAAATATTGTGCCTATTTTTCTTCTGAACCCCTATGGTTTTTAATACATAGTCAGGGACATGAATACTGAAGATAGAGGTATAGCAAATTGAACTTCTTAAAGATCACAAATGCAAAGTCCTTTTCACACATGATTTTTAAAAAATTATTTGGAAATAATTCTAAATTAACAGAAAAGCTACAGGAATAAAAATAATATAAATAAAACCTGTAAATGCCTTACCCAGATTCACTTATTCACTTACTGTAATTATCTTACTTCATTTCCTTTGTATTTCAATATCTCTATCATTTATCTATCTATCTTTCTATCATATTATCCACACACACACACTCAGAGTGTTTTTCCTGAATCATTTGAGGATAAATTATATACATCATGAGGCCTTACC
This sequence comes from Bison bison bison, assembly GCF_000754665.1. Classification (NCBI taxonomy): domain Eukaryota; kingdom Metazoa; phylum Chordata; class Mammalia; order Artiodactyla; family Bovidae; genus Bison; species Bison bison. The sequence goes on along the minus strand of NW_011476852.1, from coordinate 9,411 downwards.
CTTAAATACTTCAGTGTATATTTCCTAAGAGTAGGCTAATCTTAGCCAGTGGGGGTTCAATGTATGATGCAGGGAACCCAAAGCCAGTGCTCTGTGACAATCTAAAGGGATGGGGTGGGGTGGGTGGTGGGAGGGGAGTTCAAGAGGGAGGGGACATATGCATACCTAATGCCAATTCATATCAATGTTTGGCAAAAACCATCACAGTATTGAAAGTAATTATCTTCTAATTAAAAAAACAATATATTTAAAAAAATAGGCTAATTTCTTCCCTAATCATAAGAGAGTGATCAATTTCCATCAATTAAATACTGATATAACATTTGTATCAATAATGTGCTCTCATTCCAATTTGCTCAAGCAACCTAATAATGTTTTTATGGCATGTTTTCCTCCAATACTGGATCCAGTGTAGGGTCAAGATAGAGCACCTAGTTGTGCTTCTTTCACCTCCTTTAAGGTAGAACACTTCCACATCTTTTATGACACGGTTAGTTTTCAAGTTAACACACCTCTCCCCTTTAAAGAATGTCAGAATTAAAAAAAAAAACCTCCTAGGTTGGCAGACTATTTTATATACATATGGATGGATGTGAATTTTATGAGTAATGTAATCACTCCCAGTGTAAGACTCCAAATTTGAATCTCCTTTTATTCTCATTCTGAACTTAACATCAATGGCAACATTTTTAATGCTGCTATGCAGGAACCTTGGCCTTATTTTATTTACAATGCCTTTCTCCTTATTTAGAGTGGAAGAGGAAATCACAAATCTCCTTCTCCTGCAGCTTCTGCTGGGCTGCAGGCTGCATGGGAGGAAAAGTCAATATAGGAAGTGAGAGAGTAAACTGAGAAGTTGAAATCAAAGTGGTAGGCCGCTAAGTCTTGGCTGTGGTGTATCTCATCTCTGAAGTCAAAGTATTTTTACAGACAGCATTCAGCCATCATTAAATAAAATCCCTATGCTGTAGAAAGGGAAGGCATTAGTAATTTCCGTTGTCTATGAGTGGAAACAGAGACACTGACAGGCGTAATGGCTTTTCTACTTTGAGTCTGAGAGGCAATGAGGAATCATGGAAAGAGAGCTGATAAAGGAGTGAATCTGTTCAGGAGATTTGAATCTATTTATTACCATCACTGCCAAGTAGTTATATAGCTCAGCAAGTCATATCCTCTCTCAGTCCTGATATCATTATCTGTAAAATGAGGGCTTGGAATGACGACTTGCTCTAAGTTTCCTTCAGTGATTCTAAAAGTCAGTGATGATGAATTCCAGCACACATTCAGTGCATGTCTATGGCGTGCCTACTATGTTTTGGGCACTGGGCTAGAATGAATAGTGGGTTCGTCTCTGTTCTCAAGGATCCCCCAGTGTGGTGGCAGATGGGCATGTCGGCAAAGAATTGTTAGAAGGGCCACAGCAGGGGCAAGCTCAAGGTACAGGAGCATCATAAAGGAGACAGTAAGCAACTTTCCTGGGGGAGTCACATGCCTCTTAGAGGAAGTATGTGACAGTGGCTGCTGAACTGAGCCTTGTAGATGCAGACAGGGTGTTCCAGGCAGAAGGTGCATGGCTCTTTGTGGATTGCATGCACCTTGGATTTGAACGCAATGTGCTTGAGGTTAAGTGAGGGTGGTGAGGCTGCAACAGTAGTCAGGTACAGCCAGATCTATGGGGGCTGCTTTGCCAGGTCAAGAAGAGTTTGAGGGGTGGGGTGAGACTTGAGGCCAAGAGATCTACTGCAGAAGATAAAGGATTGAGAGGCACAGGAGAGATGAAGCAGCAGAGTGGTCAGAGACAGGTTTAGGAGAAAGGACTGAGAAGGCACACCAGTTGAGGGTGGGGTGGGGAAAGAGGAAGGGCTGTCACAGGACTTCCACGTTTCAGATTTGTGCAGTGGACTGGACGGCGGCACTACTAGCTGTAGGTGGAAGCCCCCAAGGAGGAGCAGGTTTGGGAAGTGTATGAGCTCAGTTTAGGATGTGTTGGCCTGGACATGTGTATGGGCCACACAAGGGGAGATGGCCAGCAGGCTGTTGCATAAATGGGCCTGGAGCTCAGGAGAAGTCTGGGCTAGAGACAGATCTGATGGTTAACATGTCACAGGAGTGAGGGATGTCACTCAGGAAGGGTGTAGCTTGAGGAAAGAACCATGCCTGAGAGGGAAGGACAGGAGTTCTGTTGTCTTATTAGGTCTGGATTCACACTGCTGAGATGTATGGTACTGGGCAAGTAACTTTGAACCTGTTTCTTCATTTTTAACAACAAGCCCAACTTGGAGACTTATGATAGTTTGAGATTAAAAAAAAATCCAATCAATGGAACTTAAAAGAAGAGTAGGAAGGGCAGCCCAGGAAATACCATTAAACTGATATTTAACAGACATAAGATGGCTCCTGACTGTAGGTTTCAGGAGGAGCCATTTGCTGAGTTGCCCACACCCTGGCTGTCTTTGTTGCCACATTAGTTTGTTACCAGTTGCTTAATTTCTTTGAGCTCTGGCTTACTCTTCTTCAAAACAGAGACAAAAACCACTCTTCTAGTTATCTCAGAGAATTCTTTTGAAAAGCAAGTGAGATAGGGTCTGTGTGAACACTGGAAACTCAAACATAAATGTTTATTATAAAAATGAAAGGAATAAAGAGATGTGACCAAATCCTCAGCATATTTTGTGCTGTTACCACCACAGAGTGTCTGTCAATATCAGTACTGAGGCATGTTCCAACTAGTCAGTGTCAGAACTGAAATAAAACCCAGGGTCTCTGACTCTTGGCCATGGTTATGCTAATCCCCATATAAGGCTATCTAACTGACCCGGGATTTACCCGGGATTATTTTCCCTGGGTCGGGAAGGTCCCCTGGAGAAGTAAATGGCAACCCACTCCAGTACTCTTGCCTGGAAAATCCCATGAACGGAGGAGCCTGGTAGGCTTCAGTC
>NW_011476852.1:5445-6372 GCF_000754665.1 Bison bison bison | reverse complement strand
GAGACGTTTCCTAAGTCAGAGGAACCCAAAGCTGTGGGCCCACTGCCTTTTAAACTCCATCCATGTCACCATCTAGAAACAACTTGTATAATCAGGTCAGGCAGTAGTCTGGCAAGCCCCTCGCTCAGGCCTGAATTCTTGCTGGAACATCACAGAGGCCTCAGATCCATGCCTACACTGTGGGTCCTAGGAGTTTCCCATTTATGGTTACTTACAAGTTTTCTGTAAGCAGACCTGGCCATGGCCTAGAGCACAGATCTAAACCCTCTGTCTTCTTCTTTCTCTTCCACTCTTTCCCTTCCTCCCTTCCTTCTCACCTTCTTTCTCTCTTTTTAAAAAATACTTTGATTTTTAGAACAGTTTTATATTTACAGAAAAATAGATCAGATCCTACAGGGAGTTCCCACATTCCTTACCTCTCCTACTACCTCGCGTACAGTTTCCTCCCAAACTAACTTGTTAGCAAGATACATGTGTTACAATTCATGAACTCTAATTGATATATTATTAACCAAAAGCCCATAGTCTATTCAGATGTCCTTAGTTTTTCTCTCATGTCCTTTTCTCAGGCTCTCGTCCAGGATACCATATTATGTCTAGTTGTCATGTCTTTTAAGGTTCCTCTTGGCTGTGACAATTTCTCAGAGTTTCCTAGTTTTTGATGGCCCTGACAGTTTTGAGGGAGGCTGGTCAGGTACTATTCAGCATGCTCCACTATTGAGATTTTTCTGATTTTTTTCTTCTGGTTGAACTGGGGTGATGGGTTTGGGGGAGTAAGATCATGAAGGTAAAGTGTTGTTGTCATCACATCATATCATGGGTTCAGTTCAGTTCAGTTCAGTCGCTCAGTCGCATCCGACTCTTTTCGACCCCATGAATTGCAGCACGCCAGACCTCCCTGTCCATCACCAACTCCCGGAGTTCACT
>NW_011476852.1:5036-5345 GCF_000754665.1 Bison bison bison | reverse complement strand
GGCAACCCACTCCAGTACTCTTGCCTGGAAAATCCCATGAACGGAGGAGCCTGGTAGGCTTCAGTCCATAGGGTCACAAAGAGTCGGACATGACTGAGCAGCTTCACTGATGGACCAGAAAGAAATAGAATTTGGACTGCAGACTTTGTGATTCCACCATAGGCCCTCTGAAAATGTCAAGTTTCCATTTCCAGGTGGGGAAGGAGTACCCCCTCCACATAAATGGGAACAGTACTGCAACAACACAGAAAGATGCCAAAAATTATTCCAAAGAAATAAAGCACCCAGCACCCAGAAAGCTCTCAATAG
>NW_011476852.1:2798-3612 GCF_000754665.1 Bison bison bison | reverse complement strand
AACTGCTCTTTGTTCTGAATCCGGTCCAGAGTGTCCTTTCCAGCCTGTAAGCTGGTTTCTGTTCCTACTACTCACGTTCCCAGAAGAAGACCAGTTCATTTGACGAAGACCAGTTCATTTGTCAAAGACCCTTCCCTGGCCAACCCCTCGCCAGGTCCCCCTCCTCAAAAGAGTTGCCCCTGTCCTTTGTGCCTCCAGATACTGGCTGGGATTAGGTTCCTCTTCCATCCCACTGAAATCAAGATGCTGTCACTCTTATGAATCTTGCCCAGAGCCTTTTGCTCTTGGGCATCTGCCCACCAGATTATCAGATAACCTTGACTGTTGGAGCCAGCAGGCCCTGGAACACTGTGATATAGATTACTGACTGTGTTCCTTGGGCCTGGCTTTATGGACTACTCAGAATGTTTTGCCAAGCTCTACTGAACCCTGCTATGTGGCTCCAAAATTCCAGCATGCTTTGCACCTGAGCCTCCATGGCTAACCGGACAAAAGCTTTAAAAAGTAACAGTTACAAATGTAAGCTCTACCAACAATATCCATCTGTTTTTTTATTAGTGTTTCCCAAGCCTTTTGAACAGTGCCTGACACAGTAGGCATTCAGTCGAATTTTGTTGAATAGATGAATGATATGATGTTAACAAGGGAAAAAGGAATATGGCATGTCACATAGGGAGCTTTTCAATTAGCCCAAATATGTATGTGTTATAAATGGAAGGGGGACTAGACATAACTTTCTAATGAAGAGTTTCAACTCAGTGGGGATAGAGACATGAAAGTGTTTTATTCCCTTTAATCTCTGTTTCCCACTGTG
>NW_011476852.1:0-2698 GCF_000754665.1 Bison bison bison | reverse complement strand
TGCTGAGTTTTCCAAATTTGCTGGCATACTGCTGGCATATTGAGTGCAGCACTTTCACAGCATATCAGGGGTACATACCATCTATTATACATGATCGATGACTTTTGACATTAATACTGGTCATTCGGCTAATACAGGTCTCTTTACAGCAAGGTTACTCCTCTTTTCCCCCTTTCCATGCAGTCCTCTTTGCAGGGGAGTCACTCTGCACAGCCCACTTTTAAGGAGTGGGAAGTTAGGGTCTCCTTTCTGTAGGGTGGAGTATCTACAAAATTTGTTTTCAGTTGTTCTGCATGGAAAATTTGTTTCTTCTCATTTATTAATTTATTCAATAATTTGTTTATATCAGTATGGACTCTATATTTATTTTATACTTTGAGTTATAATCCAATACTACTTTATTTTGTTAGTCCAACTGTTCCAACTTTGACTACTGAGAAGTCTTTCAGTTGGCTCTTGTATTTTCTTTCTTCCTTTCTTCTTCCCTCCCTCCTTTCCTCCTCTTTCTTTCTTTCAGCACTTCCTTATTTTCTGGCATTACAAGTCTCTTTTGAAAAATAATCATTACTCATTTGTTTACTCAACCAAAATACAGTGTGAGCTTACTGGATACTAGGCAGAGAAGATTTGAGAATGAACAGGGCTTGGATTAGCTCAAGATGGCAGAGTAGAGGACATGAGCTCACCCCCTTCTTAAAAAAACATCAAAATCACAACTAACTGCTGAACAACCATTGACAAAAAACGCTGGAACCTACCACGAATAAACAGGACTTAGCTCTGCCTTCAAGGAGCCATCAGTGAGGGTGGCAGAAGGGAGGAGAGAGACGAGGAAAGAGACAAAGACATGACAACACGATGAGTGCTTTGGCAGAGGGTGGAAGTTCAGAATGTCAGTCTCAGTTACCTGAATTCACTTCCCTATCTCTCCTGAGTGTTTTCATAGGAGAACCTTCAGCTCCACTCTGGGCTAGTTTCTCTGGCTTCCCTTAGTATCCAGTCAATTACCACACTTTCATAGGTAGGGCAAAACTACAGAAAGAGCAGGACACTCACGACAGACAATCTAGACTGATGCTTAATATGTATTCATAAGGTGGCTCCTGACTGTAGCAAAGAAAGACTAAGATATTGCTGCATTAGCCCTTTGCAGTTCCTGTGGGCACGGACTAGCTTATGATTATGGAAAGTGAGTGAGACCTGCAATAGCAGGAATTTGATTTAAGTTGCTTCCAACCTGTAGCCTTATGGGGGTCCCAGGAACCTGCTCTCTCAGACTCCAGCTTCACATTTCCAAAAGTCCGGCTCGTGGCCAACCCTTGGTTAATCGACATCTGAGCAGTAATTATTTTTAGATTGCCCACTATATGTTCTGCCACTCAGTGTTATGCGATCATGTAATGAAATCCATGCCTTAGTGCATTAACTAACCTTTTGAAAAAACCTTTCAATAGCATCTCCCCCCGCTGCCTCCCCCCACACAAAGAGCTGACAAAAAGCTCCTAGACTTGAGTGCTAAATGTTGAACCATTAAAAACGCTGGTGAAAGCTATGAAGTCATCAAATATTGACCTGAGAGAACATTTAGCACCATCTGATTTCTCCATCCTGACATCAACATGAAACGGACCTTACATGCCAATGAATCACTTTCCCTATTTAAGTTCACAGGGTTTGTCTAAAATAGCTCCCCTGGTACAAAATGGAAAGTCAGCCTAGGGATAATAATGGTGAGTGGTAGACTCAAGTTCTATGCTTTTGTTAGAAGAAAAGGAGGGCTTACTAAAACTTGATTTTTTTCCTAGTGGGGAGGGATGACAGAATAGAAGTATCTTTTTCTTTACAGGGGTCATTAGGAAATTAGAAATTCAATCTCACTTGTACTACTTGTATAAGTTGAGGAACTTGTTCAAAATGTAGATTCTAGTCCCACACACAGGCAGGTTGATTTAGCTGGTGTAGCAAATGACGGTGAGTCCCTGACTATATTTCCTTAACCCTTACAATTTCAGAGCACTCAACCGGATTGCCATTTCCTAGCACCTTCATCTTTTTGCCAGAAGGTTATGATTTTGGAGGCCAGAAGTATCAGGGAATTCATACCAGCCAGATGCAGCTTCAATCAATGACTGAGGGAAGTTGGTGCTCAAACACCTTGACTCCTCTAAAAAATAGAAGTAGAGTCATGGATGTAGAAAACAAGCTTATGGTTACCAGGGGATAAGTTGCAGGGGGTGGGGAGATAAATTGGGAGACTGAGATTGACATATGCCCAGTACCATATATAGAATAGATAACTAATAAAAACCTGCTGTATAGCACACAGAGCTCTACTCAATAGTCTGTAATGATCTATATGGGCAAAGACTCTAAGAGGGTAGATACATGTATGTGTATAATTGATTTACTTTGCCACATACCTGAGGCTAATACAACATTATAAATCATCTATACTCCAATAAAATTGTTTTTTAAAAAAAGGCCTGCTCAGGCTTGATCACATGAGTGCTAGTGGTTCACTCTGAAGTTTCCTATCATATGTCCTTTACGTTCCCTGTTGGGCTAGGGACAGAGCAGCACAGATGACCCCTGAGACAGCACGGCACACACACATGCTACAGTGCAGGAACCCCGCACTTCCCCACACAAATGCCCATTTGAAGGAAGTGGATACTGAGACTACTTTGAAGACGACATC
>NW_011476851.1:35389-36329 GCF_000754665.1 Bison bison bison | reverse complement strand
TGTCAATCAAGGTTCCCTTCATTTTTGCTTTCTTGGCTTCCAGTTCAGCCTGGAAAGGAAAAAAGTTTATGTCCGGATACATGACATGAAATTCTGACTTTCCTGCCTTATTCTAACTTCCCCAACACTATCCCCTCATGCTCATTTAGTATACAAACTAGAACCATGTATCTAAAATCATGATGGACTTCTCTGGAGGTCCAGTGGCTAAAACTCCACACTCCCAATGCAGAGGGCCTGGGTTCCATCCCTGATTGGGGAAAAAACTAGATCCCACATGCCACAGCTAAGACCCAGTGCAGCCAAATAAATGAGTATTTTTTTTAAATAAAAAAAAATGTGATGAATAGCAACTGTTTTCCAATCTTTCTGATGTTATGATACACATAGACGATGATAACATCTGTATGGTAAAATGGGGTAAACACACAGGGCTGTGGTCAAAGGCAATCAGTGTAAGCATTACACAGCTCCAGGATCCCTGAAGAGCTGGGGGAATCAGTATTATGACATACCAGTATCCTGTTCTTAGCAGAACAGGAGGAATAACCCTGTTCCATAACAGTGCTACTTAAAAGTTACAAAGTCCATAAACTGTTTATTATCAGTCCACAAAGATACAAACAATAATTGGCAGTAAGCACTTAGAAACTTTTGTAGCAATTTGACTTCCCAAGTGGCGCTAGTGGTAAAGAATCTGCCTGCCAATGCAGGAGACACGGGTTTGATCCCTGGGTCATGAAGATCCCCTGCAGGAGGGCATGACAACCTACTCCAGGATTGTTGCCTGGAGAATCCCATAGATAGAGGAGCCTGGCAGGCTAAGGTCCATAGGGTCGCAGAGAGTCAGACATGACTGAAGCGACTTAGCATGTACACCCGCATAGCAATTGGACAGAGTAATAAAATAATTTCATAAAAAGAACTAAGGCAAATTCCT
>NW_011476851.1:30353-32005 GCF_000754665.1 Bison bison bison | reverse complement strand
CTGCAAAGGAGCCCTGGAAATGTACTATGTCACAGGAGGGGTGATGTTATGTGGCTGTATGCTTTTGTCAATACTCATCAAACTGTCCACTTAAGAAGGCAAATTTTATTATATATAAGTTACACCTCAATTAAAAAATAATACTATGTTTCAAAACCCATTTTTTGTAGCCAGTTGGTCAGAGATGTAATTTGGCCAACTGCAGCTCTTCAAGAAGCCTACCTGCATAACTGAAGGCAGGTTACAATTATAAGGATAAAGATGTAACAGAGAATTGTCTCCAAATGATGCTTTTCCTAACACATCATTACCTCCACTTTCTTATGCTCGTGGAAACCCACACTGTTAATACTTACTTTGCACATTTTTTCCTGTACTGTCGTTCAATGCCTTCAGGTCTGCACAGAAAACGGAAGTTAAAAAAGATACGAACAAATCTCATCATCTACCAACCTCACTTGCCATTTCCTCAAATGTTAAAATGGCTTTTCAAAAGCTTTCCTTTCCTAGATCAGCTGTTGATTTACACATGTATTTATTTTAAAGCACTTCTTCCATCCACAGGCACCCTCTTGACAGACGAGGCAGTGTGGTAGTAGTTATAGTCACAGAAGCAGTTGGGTTCACAGTAACAATAACACCAACAATAACAACAGTGGTAATCACTTGTATAGCTTTTATTATGTACCAGGAGCTGTTCTAAAGTGTTCGTGTATTAAACTCTTTAATCCTTACAACCACCCTATGAGGTAGGTCACGTTATCATTCCCATTCTACAGATGAGGGTGAAGAAGCACAAAGCAGTTACACAGTTTGCCCAAGGTCACAGAGCTAGGAAGTAGAATAGGTTGAACTCAAGCCCTAGGTTGAACTAAGGTGGTCAAGATCAACAGCCCACACAACATTGCCTTAGATAATCAACTGGGAGGTAAAGACTCTTCCATTCATCCAGTTGCTTCATAGAAACCTGGGACTCATCTTTGTCTTCTCTTTCCCTCATCTCCCACAATCTACTTCATCCACAAATCCTGTGGATTTTAGCTCCAAAAAGGTCTTGAACTTACTTTTCTCCACCCTCCTGCCACCATCTCAGCCCAGTCCACTAGTATCTCTTCCCCAGATTATTGTCCCAGCTACCCCCCTGTCTCCTCCCTTCCCCATCCTGTTTCAACTTTTTAAATTAGCAGTATGTGCAGATGGTATAGAAAAGAGTATAAAGTGAAAGGTAAATATCCTCTCCACTCATCTTCCACACGCCCGGTTCCCTCCCCCAGCCCCAGAGGCAAATACTGTTACTGGCAAATACTGTTCCTCCCTTCCTCCCAGAGTTGATAACACAGCAAAGTTTTCTCTTCCTTTTTAGACAAATGTAGCCCACCTGTTCACTTACAGTGAAACAGCCTCTCTGTTCACTTAAAAATGTATCTTGGTTAAAAAAATATGTGATCCTTCCCAATCAGTTGAAAAAGAATTGCCTCATTGTTTATAAGGACTCCATTCTATCTATTTGTATGAATGAACCAAAATGTCTTACCTGATGGGTAAATCCTCCGAGTGTATCCACTTCAGATTCTGGTAGATAACAGCCAAATTACTCTGCACAGAAGCTGAACTACTGTATACCCCACCACCAACGTGAGACTTCCCGTTTC
>NW_011476851.1:24327-28515 GCF_000754665.1 Bison bison bison | reverse complement strand
CAAGCAGCATGTAAAGGATTGTACCACATGGCCAGCAGAATTTATCCCAGGAAGGCAAGATTGGTGCAACATACAAAAAAATCAATCAATGTGATACACTATAATAACAGAATAAAAGAGAAAAAACACATGATCATCTTAGATGCAAAAAAAGCATTTGACAAAATTCAAAGCCCCTTCAATATGTTAGAAAGAGAAGGCAACCTCCTCCACCTTATAAAAGGCATCTATGAAAAATTCCTATCTACTAAGCCACATAAATGAACATCATATTCACTGGTAAACAACAAACCTTTCCTCTAAGATCAGTTGACAATTCCAGTTACAACAGCATCAAAAAGAATACAATACTTAGGAGTAAAGTGAACAAAAAAGTGCACAACCTGTGCACTGAAGACTACAAAACATCACTGAAAGAAATTAAAGAGCTAAGTAAATGGAATGAAGTTCCATGTTCACGGACTGAACACTTAATGTTGGTAAAATGGGAATGCTTTCCAATGAATCTACAACTTCAACATAATCCCTAGCAAAATCCCAGTTGGCTCTTTTTTGGCAGAAATTGACAAGCTGATCCTAAAATTCACATGGAATCGTAAAGAATCCAGAATAGCCCAAAAACAGTCTTGAAGAAGAACAAAGTTGGTAGACTCACACTTAATTTCAAAACTTAATACCAAGACACCATAATCAAGACAGGGTGGCAGTGGATGTGCAGAGTGACAGGTCGCAGGGCACGTGTTAGGCAGACCGCCATATTTTCAGGAACCGGGGCCCCCACATTCAGCTGGCTAAAGAGCAAGGGTACGATCACACTGAAATGTTGCCCTGGCTAGGAAGGGAGCATGCTCAAGTGGGCCCTTGGAAAGACTGTTCATGATTAGAGCAAGAACTATGTCAACCAAGGGGGAAGTCTACCATGCCTTGTTGGTAAACTCTGAGAACTCTGGCCCAAGAGAGGCACTTGGCCAGAGACCACTGGCCTGGGCAATACCGGGCACTAAGGCTGGACCCAAAGCTGGCTCACTCCCAGGATCAGGCTGATTGGATTCCAGAGTTGCCACTGCAGTCTGGGGCCACCCAGTTTTCTGGCCTAGAGGTGAGGGCATCTGCCTTATAGTGCCACAGGAGCCTGTGGCTTAGTTGTGTTGTTAGATTACTGTCTGTATTAACTAATATAATACATGTAATAAATATTTCAATAATCCTAAAGACAGTCAGTTAATCATTTTCAAAATCAGAAACCCAAATAAAGGTTAACCGAGAGAGAAAAAGCACAAGAGAATGAATTTGCTTTAGACAGAGCATGTTATTTATAATCTTCCCCAGTGTTACCTGGGGGGCCTTCTTTTGTGAATTTCATATGTTTTATAATCTGCACCCTCCATTTGTATTTTGTATATAACCGGTTTTCTCTTCAACTGCATAAATCTAGCCTGATTTGGCACTGAATGTTGCCTAGCAATAGTTTCTAACTCTTTTCATCAGTGTGGGCTGGTAACAGTTCGGTTTCTTAAATACACATAGCTAGATGTCAGCTGGTAGCTTTTTCTGGTTCAACACTAGAATATAAGCTCTGTAAGGGCAGGGTTCTTTGCTTGTTTACTGGATGTAGTGTATTGCCTATAGATAAAATCCAAACTTGTCTAATTTAGCATTTTATTCTGTCCCTACTCCAGGCTCCATGACCCCCTTCTGGTAAAGTAACCTGGGCTCTAGCCACAAGGGACTATTTAAATTTCCCAAGCACACCATATTTGATGCTTTTAATGCTTCCATAGTCCTTCCACTGGGAATGTTCCTCATCTACTTGGTGAAATCCTAGTTCAAGGCCAAACACAAATGCCACCACCTTTTGGTGTCTTTCCTGACCACCAGGCAGGCAAGATGACCTGCTTCTGTCTGTTTTCCCAGAGCCTTCTGTTCACACAAGTATTTTATCATATAACAATAGGTAGTCCATTCCCTTGTTGAGCTATGAGCTCTTTAATGGTAAGGACGGTGCCTTACTCATCTTTGCAGATCCAGTCCTTAACACAGTGTGCCCTGGTCTGCTCCAAGAGATTACAAGTTGAATAAACTCATTTTACTTGAAAAAACCCCAAATTACAGCTATCAAATGACAATAGAATCACATTTCACCATTTCACCATAGCACAATAAAAACATGTATTCTGTATTAATAGAAGTTGAGAACCACCACAAATGTCAAAGTATTGGGCCCCAAATACATGACCTGTTCGATACTAGATGGGGTATTTATACTTCTCAGAACTAGACCCCAACACAAGCAGAGAATCCTAGACAGAACATCAACGTCTTACCTCCGAAGATATATAGTCTCCTCGTCTTCGGTGTTACAAAACTTGTGGGCGTGTTTGGCACCATCAATCACACGGGACCGGTCCCGGGGCCTCATGGGCAACTTCTCTAACTGACAGTCTAAAGGAATGAAGAAAGATTTGGTCACAAGAGTCACTGAAAAATTCCCTGAGGCAATCAGAACTTTTCAGGGGAGGCCCTTTGCACTGTAATTTTTACTACAATTATCACATTTATTGAAGGCTATTATTAAATTTTCCAACAAAAAATGACTTGGTGTCAGAAGACCTGGACTTTAGCTCCTGCTGTGATACTGGTGATCTTCGGCAAACCCCTTCCTCTTTGGGAGTCTTTCCCCTTATTTGATTATATTACCTCAAAAGTCCTTCCCAGCACTGCCTTTCAAGTTTTCTATGGGTCTTTCTGTTCCTGGTATATATGCTTAGGAAAGGAGGGGCTTGGACTAGAGTGGTAGAAATGGAGGTGGTAAGTAGTAATCAGATTCTGGATAGCTTTTCAAGGAAGCACCTGAAGAATGTACTGATGGGCTGAACGCAGAAGTCAAGAAAGATTCTGAGATACTGGGTGAATAGTGGTACCACTGATGTGATAGGGAAGTCTGAGAGGAACAGTGGAGATCAGAAAGTAGGGGATCAGGAAGTTAATTTTGAACACGGTCTCTTTTTAAAAATTTTATTTAAGTATAGTTGATTTACAGTGTTGTGAGAACATGGTCTCTCTTGAGAGGCCTATTAAACATCCAAGTGGAGATGCTGAATAGGCTGAAGTTTAAGAGGTGCAGGTTAAAGAGGAACATTTGAGAGTCATCAGCATACAGATGGTATTTAAAGCTTGGGAATGGTTGAGATCACCTAAGGAGTGAGTACAGATTGACAACAGGTAAGAGGAATGAGCCACAGGGCCGTGCAATGCCTCAAAGTCTGAGACAGAAAAGAGGAGCCAGACACTGAGAAGTGTGAAAATCGAGGTAGGAGGAAAATCAGTAGAGTGCAGAGTCTTGGATGCAAATGAAAATGTTTCAAGAAAGACAGACTGATCATCTCTGTAAAATGCTACTGAGAGGGGGATTTAAATGGGCATTGATAACTGAGCACTGAAACAGGTAACACGTTCGTTAGTACTTTGACAAATAACGTTTATATGGTTAAGTGAAAAAGTGAGGGCAAGAAGGAATGGGAAATGATGCAGAGACAGCCCACAGACGCAATTCTTTTTAGAAATTTTGCTACAAAAAACGCAAAGAAATGAGGTTATAGCTCGAGGAAAACGTAGGCTCAATGGGGAGGAGTTCTTTTCACTTGATAAAAGCTATTACAAAATCCTTGTACCGGGCAGAAAGGTCACAAAGTTTCTAGAGGCAGAGAGGGAGAATAGGGAGTATATTTTTTCTAAAGGAGGAATTTCCTTTTGAAGGCGGTCTGCATACAGAATTACAAGATGAAGCACAATACAGAAAAGCTCCCTGGAGTGAGGCGGCGATGGGTACGGAGGATTTTAATGGAGGGGAAAATCTTCAAAGAGACGCGGCTCTCAGATCACAGCCAGGGGAAATCCGCCCTCGAGAACCCGAAGTTGCACTCCTTGCAGACTACTTACCCAGCACCAGGACCATCTGGCCGCACAAACAGTAGTAGACGTGAAGGGGCTTCTCACCGTCGTCATATTCCTCCCGGTCCCGGGTGTCAGAGCAGACGACGGACCGGGACACTACTTTAGGCATACTTCAAAGCGGCAGCCAGGAAACGCTAAGCCAAAATTAAGGGTCGCGCAAAAGTGACGTCACACACGCGTCACAGCTCTCTCCAACGGAAAAGTTGGTCACGTGTCAATGGTAGTCACGTGAAC
>NW_011476851.1:21882-23805 GCF_000754665.1 Bison bison bison | reverse complement strand
ACTCCAATACTTTGGCCACCTGATGCAGAGAGCTGACTCATTTGAAAAGACCCTGATGCTGGGAAAGACTGAGGGCAGGAGAAGGGGACGACAGAGGATGAGATGGTTGGATGGCATCACCGACTCAATGGACATGGGTTTGGGTGGACTCCGGCAGTTAGTGCTGGACAGGGAGGCCTGGCGTGCTGCGGTTCATGGGGTTGCAAAGATTTGGACACGACTGAGCAACTGAACTGAACTGACTGATTCAGGATGAGTACCTAATGAAGTCGAGGAATCTTAGAACTTGAGATCTAGTTCACATAACATATAATTCACCCTTTCAAAGTGTATAAATCAGTGGGTTTTAGTATATTCACGAAGTTTTGCGACTATCACCACTACCTAATATTTTCATCATTCCCCAAAAGAAATCCCTTAGCCGGCACTCTTTCCACCTCTTTCCCAGCCCCTGGCAACCACTAATCTAGCTTTCTGTCTCTCTGGATTTGCCTCTTCTGGAAATTTCTAATGAATGAAATCATACAATATGTGGCTGTTGGTATCAGGTTTCTTTCAGTTTTGTTTCCAAAGTTCATCCATGTTGTACCATGAATCAATCAGTTAAAATAATGAATCACTAAAAAGGAACCTCATTCCTTTTTAAGACTGGATAATATTCTGTTGTATGGATATAGCACATTGTGTATATTCATTCATCAGTTGGTGGACAATTGGGTTATTTCCACTTTTGTAATATAATGAGTACAGCAGTGCTACTATGAACAGTGGTGAACAGGTTTTTGTAAGAACATATGTTATACTATTATGTTTTGTGAGGGCATATGTTCTCTCAGATGTTTACTGAAGAGTGGAATTGCTGGGTCATAGGATAACCTTATGTTTAACTTTTTGAGGAACTCCTAAGAATGTTACCCAAAGCAGGTTTATTATTTTACATTTACCACCAGCAATGTATGTGGGGTTCTGATTTCGTCATGTCCTCACCAATAATAATCTTTTTTTTATTATTATAGCCATCCTAGTGAGTGTGTGGTGGTATCTCATTGCCATTTTGATTTGCCTTTCTCTGATGGCTAATGATACTGAGCACCTTTGCATATACTTTTTTTTTAACATTTAAATATCTTATTGGGAGAAATGCCTACTCCAATCCTTGCCCATTTTTAATTAGGCTATTTGTTACTGTATTGTTGAATCATGAGACTTCATTATATATTTTTGGATACTCTATGCTAATCAGGTGATTTGCAAATAGAGACACCTGAATGATCCCGTTTGCCACAGGTTTAGGGAACATCTTCCCACCCTTCTTTCCTCAACCCAGAAACTCCCCCAGAATGCTCTTTGTGGAGGACCAGAACCTGGGGCCACCCAGAATAAGGACATTTAGACAGCTTACATTGGATCATTTCAAATGATGACACCAAAATAGTGGATTTTTAACAGAGAACTTACTGAAGAAAGCAGGAGCTGGTGACCAGAAAATTAACAGAGTAGATGGAAGAAGAGTAGTGTTCTAGATACACAAGATGTAAACCAATGGAAATTTAAAGCCATCTGCTAGCCTTCAAATGAACCTGAGTTAAAGCATAAAAGAAGTATCAAGTCTTTAAGACTCACAGCATTTTCTCCTTAGGTCTTAGTGCAATGTCATCCCTATAAATCTATGTTATTTAGTATTTCTTTATCTTCTACTGTGTGCAGGCAATGCGCTTATTAATACATACTGTTTGCATAGTGATCAGTTATAAATAGTCTCCCTCCCTCATGTGGCTTAGTCTAGTTCAGGGATGGGCAAAGGGCTAGAGAATAAATATTTTAGGCTTTGAAAGCCAACAGGCAAAATCAAGAACATTATGTAGTATTTATATCACTAGAGAAGACAAATTTTCACAAATGTTTTATCAATGGAATTCAAAA
>NW_011476851.1:21636-21782 GCF_000754665.1 Bison bison bison | reverse complement strand
TTTTCATAATACAGATCTGCTAGTGAGAGGAATGACATTCTTTTATGAAGAGGATAATATTTCGCTTAATTAGCATTCAAAGTGAGTGTTTCCTATTATCAAAATCAGTTACACTTTTTTTTGTTTTTTGCCACACCTCGCAGCAT
>NW_011476851.1:20011-21536 GCF_000754665.1 Bison bison bison | reverse complement strand
ATTTTTTTAATACATTTTTAAAGGTTTATAAATTGTTTAAATTTGTCAAGATTGCTAAGAATCTCATTTTTAATCTGTAATAAAAACTTACAACTTGATTTTTTCAAAAGAATCGACAAATTGCAAGCAACTGTTAATAAAGCTCTTAATAAAAAATCAGCTACAGATATTTATCTGTTAATGCTTACCTGTAGTAATGAGATTTTATGTATTTCATCTTTGAGAAAAATCTTAACACAGATAAGTACTGTCATATACTAATATCAGTCCACAAGCATCTGAGTTTTAATTGAGCATATTCATCTCTTGGGGCTTCCCTGGTGGCTCAGCGGTAAAGAATCCACCTGAAATGCAAAAGATGCAGGTTCGATCTCTGGATTGAGAAGATCCCCTGGAGAAGGAAATGTCAGCCCATTCCAGTATTCTTGCCTGGGAAATCCCATGGACAGAGGAGCTTGCTGGGCTACAGTCCATGGGGTTGCAAAAGAGTCCGATGCAACTTAGCTACTAAATAACAATTCGTCTCTTAGATAGCACTTACAGAATTCTATCAGATACTTCTCTTGACATTTGCATTTTAGCATGTTGTTACACTGTAGAATGATCACTTCCAATTGATATTTAAGTGGGAGTTCCTCAATCCCACAGTTAAACTGCTTTTGAAATACTGAAATTTCCTTTGCACTCACATCAGGGTCCATAAAACACCATGGATTTTATGCTCAGAAAATATATCCACAGCAAATTCGTGTGGGAATGCAAATCTAGTCTGTTTTAACTTTTAACAGCACAGGAAGTGATTAAGTAACTAGACATTACTTGTGGTTCAAAAAGTGTCAGTTGTCATTGAAATGATTTCACTGCAGCATAAATGTCACATGTAAGAAGCATTTTTGCTTTGTAATTTTAGGTTAAATTTATTAAGTAACATTATTAAGTCTCCAGCAAAAGCTAATTCCATTCAGTATTCAATAATAGTGGTTGAGGGTGGTTCTTCTGGCTCAGAAAAATTTCCCAATTCCAGCCATGAGCTATAAAAATACAAAAACAAACAGATGAAACAACAACGACAAAAAACCCCTTACAATCACTAAGCTGTTGAACTGCTGTTGGTGGGTCAAGTTAGAATATTCAGCCTCTATATCTGACAAAAATTCATGAAACTGACAATGTTTAGTCCATGAGAGTGAATGAAGTTCACTGTTGACACGAATGGTTGAGTAACACAAGATAGACTAAAATATTTTCCTGTGAAGTACCTATTGTTCAGTAAGATAACAAATGACTATAGGATTTAAACAACTTCCATTTTTGCAAGTTTTGTACATTTGCCCAACTTAGCCTTTTTCTCCTTCATACATAGTCGAAATGCATCTTAGCAGATTCTACTTCAGGTTGTATTGAACTAGTGCTTTCTTGACTTTTTTGAAAATATTCTCATCTGCAGTCATCTACAGGCTATCTGTATTCTTGGGCTTCCCTGTGGCTCAGCTGGTAAACAATCTGCCTGCAATACTGGAGTCCT
>NW_011476851.1:19575-19911 GCF_000754665.1 Bison bison bison | reverse complement strand
TATCAAGAGCCAAGGGAAAACACTTGAAACCATTTGCCCTGTTTTTTAAAACTTACTATTGGTGTTACTTCTAATGTCCTCAACTTCTGAGCCACTGTTCTTGGTGAAAGCTGAAAAAGTTTATTTTCCCTCGACACATTTCTCTGGCTTTTGCAATCAAACACAATTTAATTAACTCACCACCAGTAAGTAGATGGTTTTCTTTGCTTGGCTAACAATCGAACCACTCAGAAACTTACTTTGGCAGCAACCTCATTTTCATTTTTCACTTTTGTGAAGAATTCTTCTATGATAAGATATTCTATTTTAAACTTTCTAATTTGCCTAACCATTGCT
>NW_011476851.1:18595-19475 GCF_000754665.1 Bison bison bison | reverse complement strand
CCTGTGAACTGGGAACATTGTGATGAGTACTTAGTTTGGCAATGTCGAGGTATATTGTATTCTTTTAGCCATGCTATAGCATCACTGTGTAATCAACACAGTGTTTTGACACCTAAATTGATGGCCAAGTCATCTACACTCCACCATGCCTTTGAAAGCACAACATTTAAAATCCACTTTCTTATTTTCTTGTTTTTTCATGCTAGGCATGCAGTTGTAATTTGTTTTAAATGCCAAAACATGGTGAAAGAAGTGGTTCCCAAAACACTGTTGCATTACAACCATGTCACTGTGATTTGTAGTGGACTGACCAACAGTGGGAAGTGGTGAGGGCACCACACACGCTTTCTGTCACAGCTCCTCAACTCTTTCATTGCAGCACAAAAGCAACCATAGTGAAACTTTATTTACGGACATTGAAATTTGAACTTCATATCATCTTTATGTGTCATGAAATATGATTAAATACTATCCTCTGTCCATGGGATTTTTCAGGCGTTGCTAACGCATGCATGCTCAGTTGCTCAGTCATGTCTGACTTTTTGTGACCCTATGGACTTTAGCCCACCAGGCTCCTCTGTCTATGGGATTTTTCAGGCAAGAATACTGGAGTGGGCTGCCATTTCCTCCCATAGGGGATCTTCCCAACTCAGGGATTGAACCTGTGTCTCCTGTATTGCAGGCAGATTCTTTACCCCTGAGCCATCAGGGAAGCCCACATCACTGACAAACTTGTCTTTAAATTGAAAAAGACTTCTAGTTTCTTGACCCCTGTTATTGGGAGGGAAGAGGGGATACTTGCCTGTGAAGAAGGTATTTCTTCAAGATATCAAGGTGGGAAGGAGGGTGGAAGGAAGGCTTGGCCGTCTCTGCTATAGTT
>NW_011476851.1:16712-18086 GCF_000754665.1 Bison bison bison | reverse complement strand
GACATTTATCAGATCAGATCAGATCAGTCGCTCAGTCGTGTCCGACTCTTTGCGACCCCATGAATCGCAGCACACGGGGCAAGAGGAGAAGGGGACGACAGAGGATGAGATGGCTGGATGGCAGACATTTATACCCAGTCCCTTATATCCAGAAACCTCCCAGACCTCACCTCCTCTGCAGTATACTATACACCATTTCTCAGTGGGATGTTTTCAGTACATCTCTCTCAGGCTCGAACACCTATAAAAGCTGCCTAGCAAGCCTGAATTCCTCATCCTCATATTTGAGGGCATTTAATCAACTTCTGTCATCCTCACTTTTCCAAGTCAAGGTCTTGTCAGTCTGCATTAGCCTCTCTAATCTGCCCACTATCCCCAGATCCTGGTTAAGCTCCATGTCCACGTTTGTGCTGTTTAGGAACTACTTGTGTTCTTCCCTCCCTAGCCCTGCTTTCATCTTTTCTGAAGCAACATTGAAATAAACCCATTTCAGGAAGCTTGCTCTAACCCCACCAGATTGATGATTCCCCTGCTGTACAGATTCTTCAGCGTCTGTTGAATCACTTGTTTCTGCTCTGCAATTTGCTGCTGCTCTGGAGGCAGAATTCTAAGATGCCACCCTCTTCCTCAAGATTTCTGGTCACTTCTTCGAGCTATTCAGTCAAATAGTAATCTGAGTTCTGCTATCAGGCAATTTTGCAGATGTAATTAAGGTGCCAAATGAGATGATTTGAAGATCAGGAGACTATCTGGGGTGGGCTTGACCTAATCAGATAAGGCCTTAAAGTGAGCTGGGCTCTTCCTAAAGAAAGAGATTCAAATTGTGAGAGGAAAAGAAATACATTTTTAAAAAGTGTGACAGGGATTTGATGGGAGAGAAATTCTCTGCTGCTGGATCTGAAGATGGAGTAGGCCACATGGCAAGGAGTGTAGGTAACGTCTAGGAGCTGAGACTGGTCCCTGGCTGGCAGCCAGTAAGGAAATGGGGCCTTCAGTCCTGCAACCACAGGAACTGAAGTTGGCTAACAGCTTGTGGCAATTTGTTAAACATCAATAGAAAACTAATGCACTTGCTTTCATAAATCTTGCCTTTGCTGATTCCGTATGTGTATATTAGTAGACAGCAAGCTCCTAGGTGAGAGGAAAAGGAAGTTTTTAAATTTATTTTTGTATCCCCTTCCCACCACAGCCATAATGTGATGGTATATTAGGGAGATTTGCTTTAACTGATATATTAGAATTAATGAGAGATATAAATCCTTGGCCATGAGAGTACCTGTTGTAAAGCAGCAGGTAGAATCATTACCATTGTCAAGTGCCTCCTGTCTCCCATTTTAGAAACAAATTCCTGCACATCTATATCTTTTGGACATC
>NW_011476851.1:15839-16548 GCF_000754665.1 Bison bison bison | reverse complement strand
CGTCCCTCAGGGGTTTAATGACCTAAGCAACTTTCGTCCCCCCCCGACCCCTGTCCCGTCTTGGTACGGCCCGTCCGGCGTTTGGCATTCCACCCCCGTCTTTTCCTCTCAGGTTGGTTCAGCCCCGGTCTACTCTGGGGTGGTGCTAAGCCGGCGCCAGATCGACCCTCGACTGAGGAGAGGCAGTGCGGTTCCTCTAGGCGCTTCTCCGTTGGTTCCTCCGGCTTCCTCAGCCTCCTCACCACCCGCGGGGACCCGAGAGCTCGGTGTATGCCCCACCCCTGACCCCGCTAGAGACATGTCCACCCCGGCTCGGCGGCGTCTCATGAGGGACTTCAAGAGGTAACCCGCCCGGGACTCTAGGGGCCGGGGGCGGCAGCCGGGGTTCAGGGCGGGGCCGTCAGGGGACCGGCGGGCGGCGGGTACAGGATAGCGGGAGGTTCCTCTGCTGTTTCCCCGTAGGTTGCAGGAGGATCCTCCAGCCGGAGTCAGCGGGGCTCCGTCTGAGAACAACATCATGGTTTGGAACGCGGTCATTTTTGGGTGAGTCTGCGTTCCGGATGGTGGTGAGGGCTGGGGGACCCGTGTGCCCGTTGGGACCGACCCGGTGCGGAGGCGGGGACTGAGCGAGAAGGTCTGGGGCTCGTTGGGCCTAGGCGCCTCCCCGGAGCCTGTGCCTCGATTAGCTCGGTTCCCGCTGCCAGGGGAA
>NW_011476851.1:14565-15739 GCF_000754665.1 Bison bison bison | reverse complement strand
CTTTTGGACATCCTCAGGTAGATGTCTCACTAGTCCCATGAACTCAGCAAGTCCCCAAATTTTCTCTCCCCAAACTGCCATTCCCCTCTCTTTTCCCTAATTCAGGTAATGGTACTTCAAACTCCCAGTTATCTTGGGGGTTAGAACTTGAGCCATTGTTTAGCCACACGACACTTGGAGGCTTGTGGGGATCTTAATTCTGGGACCAGGGGTTGACCAGTGTCCCCTGCCTTGGAAGCACAGAGCCCTAACCCATGAACCACCAGGGAAGTCCCCAGAACTTGAGCCTCCGTAGACTCCCTCCTCTCTCTTGTCTCCACGTTCTGTTGGCAAGTCCTGTCCGTTTTTATTGTCGTTACCTGTCACTACCTCTCACCTAGAATACTTCAAGAGTCTTCTAGTTGCTGTCCTGGGACCCGTCTCCAGTGAGTACAGCTCTGATCATGTTGCCTTTCTGCTCAACCAACTTCCAAGGAAGCCATTAGCTTGGCATTCAAAACTCTCCCTGCATGAACCTAAACCTACTTTTCTCATATTTCCAAAAAATTCTTAAATGAGTATTTTGCCTACCTTCTATGTTATTTGGAGTTGACCTTTTTAAAAAACATTCTTTAAAACTGTTATTGCTTTTGCAGGTCCACATACTAACTGTGACTCTTCCCTGCAACCTACAGCTTTTTCACGTGCATCTTACCGTTCCTTTTACTTCAGACTCACTGCTCTTCCAATTCTCTGCAATCGGATATTCTCATACCTTTGGACTCTTCTGAACATATAGTAGCCACTTGGCTTGTTGAACTGTCAAGGGGAAATGTGGTTCCAGAGCCAAATTGTGAGTGTCCAAAGCTAAAGCCTCATTCTGCTTGCCTCCAGCTCTCATTCCCTCCTCCAGGACACACAGCACCATTTCATTCTGCTTTGGGGGTGATCATCGGCCTAAATGTTGGGGCCCGCACATTCATCCCATAGAGAAGGGACCCTCGACCTCACCGTCGAGGTGGATTTACTCTTTGGATGTTCATTGATTTTGACCAGTCACACAGCTTCCTCCCCAGTTTCCCGTGTCCGTAGGAGGTGTACCCCCTAGAGTTTTGGCTTTAGGAGAACTGGTTTCGCCTTCTTCCACTCTGTCCTCATTGAGATTGAGACTTCATCCTTCTCCCCCTCAGCCACT
>NW_011476851.1:13204-14465 GCF_000754665.1 Bison bison bison | reverse complement strand
GAGCCCCAAAGCTCTATTGGTAGTGGCTTTTCAACCCGGGAAGCGGTGGTTTACCAGAGGTGGGGCGAGCAGATGAACCGGGGAGAGAGGAGCCCCCATGAGGGAACTGACTTGTTTCTCTCTCTGTTGTAGGCCTGAAGGGACCCCGTTTGAGGATGGTAAGAGAGTTTCTTTACCCAGCTTCTGGGACCGTGATCTTCTGGGGAAAGGGTTTCCCAGTCAGCCTAGAAGTGCCTCCTACTTAATAACCCGCTTCTCCCTAGCCTCTGCCTGCTGAAGGCGAGAGGAGTCCAGTCTGTGGCAGGTTGTTCTTGCTATTGTCCGCTTGACTAGAACTGCACCTTTTTTCCTGCTGCTTAAAAAAATCTGAGTAAGGCAGTCACTTTTTAAAAGGAGCATGATACCACTGATGTTAAGTGTTTGTGAGGTTTGGGTTGTGATCCTGCTAAATTCAGCACCACCACCCATCAGGACACTGAGTTAAGATCAACCCAACCACTTGCTGATCCACTCGGAGACCCCAGGGACTGTCTGGTTCAGAATTCTGTCCCAAGGGTGGGAACTGTGTTCAGCAGGTGCTTCATGTGTGTTGTTGGATGTTGAATGGATGCAGGCATCCCTTGCACACAACTGTCTGGTTTCTACAATCTGACATTGAGTGCTTTTCAGCCTCACTGCTTTAAGATGGTCTTTAACGGCACCTTCAATAGCCAGTTTATTGTTTCTTATTTTTAAATGAGTTTTCAGCATGTGCTTTTATCAAGACTTTATGATCAGTCATCTCAAGGCAGTTTCACAATCGAGGGGAGCCTTAATGTACTCTCTTACCAGTGTCCAACCTACTTCAAGATACTACACATACTTATAGGTACATGATTTTTAGGTTTAGGTTTGACTTTTAAAAACACACTAAGTTGCTTTTTAAGGACTTTTTAAAGCTTCTTGTTTTGATATAGATTTGTGTGGAGTTGTAATTAATAATACAGAGAGACCTTGTGTACCCTTCACCTGTTCCCCCCTCTCCCTTGGTAACATCTTGAATGACTATGCACAACCAGGAAATTGACATTGATATAGTTTTATGTGCACTCAATTGTGTGTGTATGTGTGTGTGTAGTTAATTGCTTTTGAAAGCTTAATGCATTTAAAAAGATGATTAAAAGTATTTGAACTACTGATTGACATCTTTAATATTTGAGGTATTTTTAAACAGAAAAGGGCCTTTCTGTTATTTATTTTCTTCTCAATGCCTTATATTCCT
>NW_011476851.1:12219-13104 GCF_000754665.1 Bison bison bison | reverse complement strand
CCTTTTGTCATATAGCATTTGAGGGAGATCTGTACACATATGCACACACATATGCATACACCTCCATTTGAAGGTGGCAACAGAAGCATTTCTACAAACTACTCAGTACAAGCAAAGTTGTCAAGTCAGATTGCCTTTGGATGTTACCAACCACAGCATGTTGTGAGGTAAATGAATACAAACCAATTCTAGGATTTGTCTCAAACACTCAGATTTCCCTAGCAGATTGGAAACAGTAACCTAGATACTTTGTTTCTTCTGTGCCTTCACCTCCTGGGTAAATATCACTGTTCTTCAGTGCTTTGATAAAAAGAAGTGACAGCAAGGGAGTGTGATCCTGAAGGCATACTACTTTGGTGCTCGAGGTAAATCATTTGAACTGATCCTGATCCATACAAAAGCTAGCTAGGCTTAGTTTTCCTCCATTAGATTGGTTGCTGGTTCTTCATACTTAAGCTTTATGTGCAGATTAGCTGTGTATTTGCTTTAGCTCCAGCAGCTTTATTTTCATTGGCTTCCTTTCTCCTCCTGATTTTATTCAGACTGCTTTATGCTGGGCACAACTTTATTAATAGTACATCGCTTTGCTAGGGGTTGGCAACGTAAATATTTCAAGGGTGCTTCTCTCGCTTTAAGTGGTATGAATTGGAAAAGTACTTATGGAATCCATTATCTGCCTGGACCTTCCCCCTTGACATTACTGGTTCTATTTTTGATGATGTGTCTCTCCAACCTGACATTACTGAAAGGAATTACTCAGGCTGAATGACAGTACCCTTTACTGATTCATTCTTTTGAGCAGTCTGCTATCCATGAATGCTTCCTCAGGTGTCTTGAACACTAACCAAGGTTACAAGAATTTTTTTGACCATTTAAAAATACCTC
>NW_011476851.1:10951-11587 GCF_000754665.1 Bison bison bison | reverse complement strand
AACTCTTCAAGGTATTTCGATTTAACTTCACACAATTGAAGTAAGAGAGCTATGTTCCCAAGAGCTTACACTACCAAACAAAACACTGGGGGTAAATGCATCCTCATAAAATATCTTAGCATGTATGCTGAATATGAAGGTTAAGAAGCAATGTATTCTCCAGCGCATCATCTGAAAATTGTTAATAGAAACAGTAAGATACTAGTATTTGATTTTTACAGTGGATGTATTCTTAAGAATTTGGTGTCCTTTTTTAAATGAATCACTTAAAAGTCCACAAGGGGTGTTCTTAAGGTACATAAATCCTGTAATGAAGGTTGGTTATTATCTTAAAAGTCAGACTTTTTCAATCATCAATGAATTTGTGACTGTTTTTAGGCAGAACATACACTAACCAAGTCACTCCCTATTGCTATACACCAGCCATTTAACACATTTATATAATTGTCCAGGTCCCTAGGTATAGATGGATTAATTCCTACTTTCCTTACAATGTTGTGGCCTCCTCAGGAAGATAAAAAATCAGTACAGATTGTGTACAACAATGGTGAGGCTCAAGTTTTCAATTATTTTAAAGCCTAGCCTTCTAAATATTCAGAGGATAAGCTTAGGCTCAATTGCATAACATTAATTCTA
>NW_011476851.1:10265-10851 GCF_000754665.1 Bison bison bison | reverse complement strand
TCCTGGAGTGGGTTGCCATTTCCTTCTCCAGGGGATCTTCCCGACCCAGGGATCGAACCCTGGTCTCCCTCGTTGCAGGCAGATGCTTTAACCTCTGAGCCACCAGGGAAGCCCTAAGAGTATGAAACATCCCTTTAAATGTGTACTTTGAGTAAGATGTGGGTAAGTCCTACTAATTTATATTAATATTGACATAAACAGGTGGTTTCATTTCTCAAGACATTAAGTAAGCTGTTCTAAAAGACTTGATTAACTTCTTTGGTAGCTAGCTAACCACCTTGTTGAACTTTTCAGCAAGCAGTAGGCAGAAAGCTCAAGTCAAGGGTTTTGTGAACCACCAGCATATGTTCTCTACTTGCGTTTCACTGTGCATGTTTGATGTAGGTCAGAAAGAAAGTACTATCTAGTATTTGAATTCATTAATTGTATTTTTCTTACTGATAATGGTTTGGATTTGGGGGTTTTGCCTCCTTCAACTGGGTCTAGAGATGTGAAACTGTAGAATTATTGTAACTAAAGTATTTATGAGGCACTTGTTTTATATCACTGTGCATCTTTTTCTCTTTTAAACCTCACAACAATGTTA
>NW_011476851.1:9352-10165 GCF_000754665.1 Bison bison bison | reverse complement strand
CGTAGTGGGTATTATTATTAACCCATTTTACAGATGAGGAACTTGAGGTATAGTCAAGTTAAGCACGGAGAAGGCAGTGGGCACCCCACTCCAGTACTCTTGCCTGGAAAATCCCATGGATGGAGGAGCCTGGTGGGCTGCAGTCCATGGGGTCGCAAACAGTTGGACACGACTGAGCAACTTCACTTTCACTTTTCACTTTCATACATTGGAGAAGGAAATGGCAACGCACTCCAGTGTTCTTGCCTGGAGAATCCCAGGGACGGCGGAGCCTGGTGGGCTGCTGTCTTTGGGGTCGCACAGAGTCGAACACGACTGAAGCAACTTAGTAGCAGAAGCAGCAAGTTAAGCAGCTTCCCCCAAGGTTTCATAACGAGCAAGTAGCAAAGCAAGGATTTGAACCCAGATCTGACTGCAAAGCTTCTGCTTTGCCCCACTGTTTATACTTATGCTTGCCTTCTGTGTGGCTTTACCACCTTTAAGAACCATATTTAATGATCGTTTTAATTTAAAGTACCTGGGAGCTCTGCATACTATTAAATCTGCCCAATTTTAGAGCAATTTCTTGATGATAAATCTCTAAGCTATAATTTAAGTGTATATCAACACTGAGCCAAATGTGTTTATACTTGAGATACATAAGGAAGCTCAAAGTTTTGAATTAACACTCATTCCCACTTTTTCTTGCATATTATAATATTCAGTTCAGTTCAGTCGCTCAGTCGTGTCCGATTCTTTGTGACCCCATGAATCGCAGCACACCAGGCCTCCCTGTCTATCACCAACTCCCGGAGTTAACTCAGACTCACGTCC
>NW_011476851.1:8643-8987 GCF_000754665.1 Bison bison bison | reverse complement strand
AGATTGGTCATAACTTTTCTTCCAAGGAGTAAGCGTCTTTTAATTTCATGGCTGCAGTCACCATCTGCAAATGATTTTGGAGCCCCCCAAAATAAAGTCTGATACCATTTCCACTGTTTCCCCATCTATTTCCCATGAATTGATGGGACCAGTTGCCATGATCTTAGTTTTCTGAATATTGAGCTTTAAGCCAGCTTTTTCATGCTCCACTTTCACTTTCATCATGAGGCTTTTTAGTTCCTCTTCACTTTCTGCCATAAGGGTGGTGTCATCTGCATATCTGAGGTTATTGATATTTCTCCCGGCAATCTTGATTCCAGCTTGTGCTTCTTCCAGCCCAGCAT
>NW_011476851.1:7545-8457 GCF_000754665.1 Bison bison bison | reverse complement strand
CTGAGTTTTCCAAATTTGCTGGCATATTGAGTGCAGCACTTTCACAGCATCATCTTTCAGGATTTGAAATAGCTCAACTGGAATTCCATCACTTCCACTAGCTTTGTTTGTAGTGATGCTTTCTAAGGCCCACTTGACTTCACATTCCAGGATGTCTGGCTCTAGGTGAGTGATCACACCATCATGATTATAATATTAGTAGGACTGAAAAAGAAGAACTATGCTTTCTCCCTCAAAAATAGGAAGAGTTATGACCAGGTGGTGATAAAGGTGAGGTGTGTTCTGATGGACTGTAGCATGTTTATCCATTTCAAAATACTATACCGTTTGTCCTTAGTTATAATTCATAGTATCTTTAGATCTGACTTTAAATTTTAGGGAGTAAAAATAGTTTGAAGAATACGTCTCCATATGTTGCATTTTACATTATTCTGAAACTTTGGGACGCATGTTCATACCAAGGGCACCTTTGTTAGCAAATTGTACTGTCAGTTTGCTGGTAGAAAACACATTTTGGTATTGTTATATGTAACATCTAGGAGTAAAATGATTGTGATCTTTTTTCTTAAGTGGAAAGGCAGAATGGAAGCAAGGAAGAAATAAATTGCTAACTCTGAAGGAACCAGTAACAGATTATAATCTTATCTGAAGTGTGGTCTATTGTATTAGAATAAGTAATGTATTAAATGGACCAGAGTAATATAGTGGAACATGTATCACCTTATACCAGATAGTAACTGATTCCTTAAGATTACTTGAAGAAATTTCAGTCAGGAAAAAACAGTTGCCCAGTTGTTTTCTTGAATTTATTAAAACCAATTAAAAATAACATCTTGAAGGAAATAATCTCCCCAAATCACAACTTCCAACAATTCTTTTTTTTTTTTTTTGGCTGTGCCTCATGGCATGTGA
>NW_011476851.1:4351-6994 GCF_000754665.1 Bison bison bison | reverse complement strand
CAGGGACAGGGGAGCCTGGTGGGCTGCCATCTATGGGGTCGCACAGAGTCGGACACAACTGAAGCGACTTAGCAGCAGCATGTGGGATCTTAGTTCCCCAGCCAGGGAATGAACCCACATCCCCTGCTCCCCTGCAGTGGAAGCATGGAGTCTTAACCACTGGACCGCCAGGGAAGTCCCACAACAATTCTTGAATTAGATCCAGCTTGTCCATTTCTTATAAGTTTCTAACCTAGTATGTTTTAGGGCCTCCCGCGACCTTAGTTGACACATATTCAAGAAAAATAATTTGTTTCAGTGGTAGCGTAAACAAACATCATTAGAAAGAAATTTACTGGAGACATGAATGCAATCTAATGTGATTTTTAAATTATTTCTGCCATTAATTCCCTCCATTAGTGTGAATTATTGAGTTGGTTTTATAGTTAAGTACCTTGTGAGTCATACTTAAGGGTTTTTAAGAGAGACTGTGAAGTTTTTTCTGGCTTACATTCAATTATGTTTTCATCATAGAGTTGCTATTACATGAAAAGGAGCCAGGGAACACTTTTATACTTTTTCCCTGCTGTTTTAAAAATAATTAGATTGTTGATTTGTATTTCTAGCATTGGTTTTTGAACCTTTGTGCTCATTCTTTCTAGTCCATTTAAAAATCACTGGAGAGTTTAAGATGACAGCTGATGAAAATTGGACTCTATTAAGGTCTTTCAGTCTTCTAAAGGAGGAAGGCCAAACTTTGGCTGTAGTTGCTTGTCATTTTAAGGATGTCTTCAAAATGTACAGGGGCTAAAGTTATCCCGCAGGCAGTAGTTTTGAGTTTAAGATAGCTGTATTTAAGTTTGGGGGAGAATAATGGAAAAACAAAAAATGAATCCCCTTTGAGTGGTGGTTCTCACACTGTTCATTTTTAGGGCAGTTCCTAGAGCTGTACCTCTTACCTGGTCTCTTTCCTACTCTGTATCTTTGTATTATTTCATATAATACTTGAAAAACAAGTCATGTAGCATTAAAAGCAAAGTACTACTGAACAAAATGATAAATGTCTTCTTAACCCTTGCTCTTCTAATTACAGGAACCTTTAAGCTTACAATAGAATTCACTGAGGAATATCCAAATAAGCCACCAACGGTTAGATTTGTCTCTAAGATGTTCCATCCAAATGGCAAGTATCACTTTTTAATAGAGTATTCTAAACTGCTGTACTGTTTATTCCACATTTCCTATTTATTTGTCTGTAGTACATGAGTATTTGTGTAGGAATCTTGCTGTTTTCTGAAAGCTGGTCTTGCTTATGGTGGCCTATTGCTGTCTTGGTTTAGGTCCTAGAATGAAGCTGGGAAGGGACACTGCATTTGTTTGGAATCTGAGAGCCTTCTGGTTTTGATGATTTTATCATTTACTTAATAAACAAAAATAAAGGTGTCCTTGAGGTTTCCTTTTAATGTAAGGCCAGATTTGGGTAGTTTTGTGTTGTAATTATATTCACTAGCATTTAAAACAACCGTTCTCAGCTTTGGTTGCATATCAGAATTAGCATGGAACATTTAAAAGCTATGGATGCCCTGGCCTCACTCCAGACCTGCTGAATATCAGATTCTGGTTGAGGTTCAGGTATACAGTGTATTAGAAAAGTACCACAGGTGAGTCTAACCTAGTACTTCACTTTCTTCCCTTCCTAGTAGCAAGCCTAGAACAACTTGCCTTTTATTCAGGTTAATATTTCCAGGGCATCAGATATTTTTATCTTCATGCCAAAACGAAACTTTGTGAACTCTGAGCTATCTTTTGTTATTTCAGAGAAGAGGTAGTGTTTAGAAATTTGGTGGAATGAATTTCCCATACATCTGTGGATGACTAGGAACCCTGTTTAAAAAATATGTGTGGTTTCCTGGATAACAGGACAGTCTTTTCAGAATAACAAGCACTAAGTATCTTCCAGTTTTACACAAATTATATTTGACATTCTCTGATCATCCCAGTTGTTTCACTAGTAGTGATTATGACACTTCTTTTAGGAATATAATTGAGAAGCAGCTTAGGAATCTTTTTAAACTTCCAAAGCAAAGTATTCTTGACTCTATTTGTCTTGACTATGATGTTAAAACCTTAATGGTTTTATTATGTTTAACATAACCTACTTCTATGCTTTTAGTCTATGCAGATGGTAGCATATGTCTGGACATACTTCAGAACCGTTGGAGTCCAACCTATGATGTGTCTTCCATTTTAACATCCATACAGGTGAATTTTCCTTAATGTGACTATCCTTTGATACATTTATATTAGCAATTGTTTTTTGAAAGTCATAAGTAAAAAGTAGGTCATTAAGACCTAAGCCACCAGAAAACATATTTGCCTAGCTATAGCAGACTAATGTAACTGAAGATTATTATGCTGAGAGCAAATTTAGCTGTTACCTAGGATAATTCAAGTGATTATATCTAGGCTTGTTACAAATTGTCTCTATAGTCTCTACTGGATGAACCCAGTAGAGGAACTGAGGAACTGACTTGTTACAAATTGTCTCTATAGTCTCTACTGGATGAACCCAATCCCAATAGTCCAGCAAATAGCCAGGCTGCTCAGCTGTACCAGGAGAACAAGCGGGAGTATGAAAAACGTGTTTCTGCGATAGTAGAACAG
>NW_011476851.1:3987-4169 GCF_000754665.1 Bison bison bison | reverse complement strand
TAAAGGAGCTGTTCTGCCCTATGTAAACAAATTTATAATCCTACATTGTTTTCTTTTAATTAACCCAAGGAAGGGAACATATCTGTGGCAAACTATTTTCCACTCAAATCCTCAGTTAATGCTGCATGCTTTAGTTTCTTCTTCCCTTTCAGTATTATAAGAACATTAAAATCAATGTTTGC
>NW_011476851.1:0-1183 GCF_000754665.1 Bison bison bison | reverse complement strand
GGAAAGCAAACATCATACACTGTGTTATCATTGTAGGTGACTGAAAGCCATAGAGATCCAGGCATAAAAGAAAATCCCCTTCTATTTTTAACATATTGATTTAAGTACAGTGGACAGCTTCTTAATGCAAAATATACCTAAGAAGGGAAAGGAAGTTGTTCATTGTGAGCCAATGTCAAGTTTGGTGCTAAATGTTTTAAGTCACTGTAAGCACCCTAACTGTTCTAAATATGAAGTCACTGGAGGTGTTTATCAATATTCACCTCTGAATATTAATACTTGATTTACCTGAGATACAAAAAACAAAATCATGTAAAAGGAAACAGCCTAAGGCTTGGCTGCAGCCAGCATGTTGGTCCCCGGGGAAAACACGATGGGTCGCTGACTGGCTGTTCCTATCTGCTAAGGCATCATGTTCATCCACATGTGTTCTAGTGTTGAAATGTTTTGTGCAAACACCACTTCTCTTCTCCAAAGACTCAAAGTGTTGCTACCAGGCTGCTTCCCAGAAATGAGCACACCACCACATTGATCAACTTTGGCTCCTTTTTATTCAGGAAGCATACGCTAATTCTTTTTATACATTTTTTTTACATTCCAGAAATAAGCGAAAATAGCAGTTTTAAATATG
Source organism: Bison bison bison (assembly GCF_000754665.1). NCBI lineage: Eukaryota > Metazoa > Chordata > Mammalia > Artiodactyla > Bovidae > Bison > Bison bison. The sequence goes on along the minus strand of NW_011476851.1, from coordinate 552 downwards.
TTACAAAGTTGGCTTTGGGGGCTAAATAAGCTTTTCGAGAGAGAACCAGCCAACTGACCTTTTCATCAAAGCACCAATGTATCTTCAGTCTTTCACCAAACTCTGCCACAGCTGTGGCCACCCTGGATGTGTTATACATCCAAGCCACATGAAAGCTGTAACGGAGAGTTGCTTCGAGTCTCTCTGCAAGGCACCAAGAACAGACAGTTCCAGCTTCCTTTCTTCAGACTGAATCAAAATTTTGGAAACTTTTCAATTGCTCTCTCAAGTAGTGCTCTCTCAGCGTGAAGACTAGAATTTGTTAAAACCCCTATCACAAGATACAGTAAATCACTTCCAATATTCTGGAAACCACATGGAAGAGTTATAAATAAATGGACACTAAAATTACTTTAAGAAAGTTTTACATCATTTAGTTGGTAAGGACATTTACACATACAGCACAATTTACTGTTAAACATTCTATAACTGGCTTCACATAAAGATGAAAATAGATAATACAAAATGATCTGACATTTTCAGTTAAGTTGGAATTAAGACTCTAGGCAACCC
>NW_011476850.1:12780-14446 GCF_000754665.1 Bison bison bison | reverse complement strand
CTAGGCTCCTCCATGCATGGGATTTTCCAGGCAAGAGTACTGGAGTGGGGTGCCATCGCCTTCTCCAAATCACTCTGCAGTACAGCAGAAACAACACAATATTATAAATTAACTATACTTCAATAAAATAATTCTTTTTGCAGTGCTTAAGATGCAGTATGTAAAACTGAAATGAGCCAGCAAGGCTGTATTTATTTTTAGCCACTGTCATAAATTAATTCAAACTCAGCAGTTTGAAGAATACCCATTTATTATCCAGTGTTCTTGGTCAGAAGTGCATGCCAGTCTCTCTGCTTAAGGTCTCACCATACTGAAGTCACAAACTGAGATTGCAGTTCTCATCTAAAGGGTAGGGTCTTCTCCCAAACTTGCTGGATGTTGGTATAATTCATTCTTACCCATTCACTTGTTGCCTCCGTTCTGAAATTCCAAACTTTATTCTGTTATCATTTTCTTTCTGTTTGGAGAACTTCCCTTAGCCATTGTTTAAGGGTAGATTTACTACCAAAAACATTTTCTTAGTTTTCTCTTGTCTAGAAATGTCTTTATTTCCTCTTAATTCCTGAAGGATAGTCTTGTCAGATACAGAATAATTCATGATTGACAGATCTTTACTTTCAACACTTGCAAAACATTGTGTCACATCTGTCTGGGCATTGTGGCTTCAGGTGACAAATCCATGGTCATCTGTCATAAAATTTGATGTTCCCTTATTATAAAGTATCATTTTTCTCTGACAGATTTTAAGACTTTTTTCCCCTTTAATTTCAGGAGTTTAATAATCCATGTCTCTTGGTGTGTATTTCTTAGGTATAACCTATTTGAGTTTTGTTCAGATTCTTGAATCTGTAGGATTCTTATATCTTTATCCAAATTTGGGGACTTTTTAGCCATTATTTCTTTGACTACTTTTCAACAGTACTCCCTTTTCCTTCTCTTGGGCTCCAATAATTAAAATGTTAGATATTCTGTTACTAATCCGTAAGTCTCAGAGTCTCTGTTTATACTTTTGTTTGTTTTCTCTCTATTGCTCAAATTGAGTAAATTCTATTAATCTGTTCTCAAGTTCACTGATTTTCTTCTCTGTTGTCTCCAGTCTACTATTGAATCTTTTTGACAATTATTTTATTTATTTTTTAGTTCTGTGATTTCTACTTGGCTCTTTTTTAATAACTTCTACTTCTTTACTTAAATTTTCTATTATTTTCATTTGTTTTGAGATAATTTATAATTGCTAATCAAAGCACTTTGTGATGGATGTTTTAAATTTCTTCTCAGACACTTTCAACATCTGACCCGTCTTGGTATCAGTTGATTGTTATTTCTCATTCAAGGTTCTCTTCCTGATTCTTGGTATGACAAGAGCAATATTTTATTATATCCTGGACATTTTGGCTATTATGTTAGGAAACTCTGGATCCTGTTCAAATATCTTATTTTAGCTGGTGGTCACCCAATTCTAAAGGAAATCAACCCTGAATACTTATTGGAAAGACTGATGATGAAGCTGAAGCTCCAATACTTTGGCCACCTGATGCAGAGAGTCAATTCATTGAAAAAGACCCTCAGGCTGGGAAAGATTGAAAGCAAAAGAAGAAGTGGGGGGCAGAGGATGAGATGGTTAGATGGCATCGCCGACTCAATGGGCATGAATTTGAGCAAATTC
>NW_011476850.1:6785-10464 GCF_000754665.1 Bison bison bison | reverse complement strand
ACCAAGGTCATCACTCAGTTTCTGATATTGGAGCCAGTGTATATGTTCTGGAGGGCTCTAGAGCAATCAGCTCATTTTTTATTGGCTCAAAGATTAGCGATGTTTCCACAAGTAGATGTCTTGTTACCAAAAATTCCATAAACTATCACTCCCAAGTTTATCTGAACAACTTTGGAAGCTTTTTATATATTTCTTCTAAAGTTTATCTTGGGGTGAATAGTTCCATGAATTATGAATACTGTGTGGATATGAAGAAGGGTGACCTTTTCTTAGTCTCAGATCTATGTACATTTCCATGCTGGCATCCGGCACAGGGGGCAGATGAGCAAGCCCAGTCGAGTACCTTTATATAAAGCATTTTGCCACATGGTCATCACTTGATCTCAGTTACTTCATATGTCACCTCACAAATAAAGTTGTGTAGGAATGCTTTCTAAGTAATTAAGACACACAAATGTCAAAGATTACTCTTATGTTTTAGTATTACTCTTATAAGTGTAGCTTTAATTTTTTTTCTTTAACAAAGTAAAAATGTTCCTTATTTTTATTTTAAAATTGAGAACTTTATGGTATAAAAAAATTTGCTGAATTAAATTATATTGTTTTCAAATTGTCAGTCCAAATTACCTGTTTTTCACCCCATCTATAGAAGTCCTTCAAGAAGAATGGGCAAGCACAGGTTATTTATTTGGTCCCTTAGGCCCCTCTGCCTTTGCTGTCCCCCTCTTTCTACCCTCTGTTCATACATTCCTTCATCTTCCTTTCCTTCCAAGATCCATCCCTTGCCCACATCTCTGTTGTTTATGGACAAGAAGAGTGAGTTTGTAAAACCAAAGTAGAATGGCCAGATAGTTCAAAGGGGAAGAGAAAAGGAGGTTACTCTAATCTTCAGCAACTTTATTAGCCATGGCTGCTCCCATTCTAATTTCGTGTGATAGCAAGTTTCACCTGCTTCTCCAGCACACTTCCACATTTTCTTTCTTCAACATCACACCAGAGTGTCCTGGTCAAGCTCAACTTACCCACTAGGCACAGTGGGCACAGTGCTGAGGGCCTGAATGCTTATAAGGCCCCATGAAAATACTTTATTATTTTAATTAGAAAAAGTGAAAATTTATGGTAGAAGAAAATGTTTTAATTTTAATTTAGCCTGTATTATTTTTGCCTTTATACCAACATGGTCATAAAATATGACCTTTAGTATTTTTATGGAGGTGGGCCCACCTGAGCCACAGTGCTTAAGGCTCACAAGTCATAACGCTTCCCTGGTCACTGCTGATTCTGACCGTCATATAGTTCTGCTACCTCTGTGTCTTTAAGTCTTCCCCAAAGTTTCTTTGATCCTCAAGAATAGTAATTGACATTTTGTACACATTTTTGAGCACATAGCAAGCTAAGTTTTGGGGGATTCAAAAATGAAAAGACATGCTATCTGCCTCATTCAGGGTGCTAAGATTAGTCATGCTAAGAAAATGGTGTAGAAAAGCAGGAGTATTGCTGAGCAGGGCAATGGACCCAGCTGAGGCTGAAGCTATAAAAGTGATTGGTTCCAGTTGGCACAGCAGTGTAATGTGGTTCAGTGCAGGCAACTCAGGACAAGGACCAGATGAAAAGGAATAATTGCATATATTCATGTTTGAAAAGGAGTCAAGAATATTCATTACAAGGATAAAGAAGTTTTGTTATAAGGCCTTTAATTACAACTGATCCAGAAAGGGGGTAAGGATGAGCAATAGACTAACTTGAAAGCAGGACATTGGGATGGAGAGATTGGAGATTAGAATGCAATCTAAAAAATGTGTAATGAAAGAACTTGGGTAAAACAGGTGATAACTAAGTAGAAACTTCAGGAATGAGCTAGAAGTGTCCAGGAAATCTTAAAAGATCACTTCATTCCAGGGGCTAAAAACAGACCCCTGAAAAGACCAAGGAACATGAAAGGAAAATCTCATTTGGTTTCATTGACAGATGAGGTAAGATGAGGGCATAGGATATACCCGTCATAGAACTGATCAGTACACAGCACTTGGTCCTTTTCTCACCGGACTCCCATTACTCAACAGACTCCTTGTTGACAGAGACCATGCCTGATTGATGTTTTATTCTTTGTCTCTCCCAATGTCTGAAACCCTGTTGATATTCATGAAATGAGGAAGTGGAGAAAGAGAAAATATTAAAAGACTCATATGTGTCTGGACAAAATTGTCCATATTTGGGCAGAGTCAAACTGAGTTGGTTGCCACTCTGCTTTAGCATCCTCAGAAAAGTACATTGTCCATTTGAAGAAAAGGGCTATAATTCACTCTTAGTCCTCAGAATGGGACTCTGAAATTTTTGAATCAGAAAAAGGAGAAGTTTAGTTACCTCCTTAAAGAAAAAAAAATGGTCTTCCTGATGGCTCAGACAGTAAACAAGTCACCTGCAATGCAGGAGACCTGGGTTTGATCCCTGGGTTGGGAAGATCCCCTGGAGAAGGAAATGGCTACCCACTCCAGTATTCTTGCCTGGATAATCCCATGGACAAAGAAGCCCAGCAGGCTAAAGTCCATGGAATCGCAAAGAGTCAGACACGACTGAGTGACTTTCACATTAAAGAAAGAAATAGGGGAAGAAAATGTCAGAAATCCAAAATAAAGCTTCCATTTTTTTATTTCAGAAGGAATCAGGCATTCTTCTTTAAGAATCACTATGGTTAACAAAATGGACACCTTAGAAGCATCATTTATTCTTTATATGCTTTATTATGTTGCCACTGTCCTTGTCACACTGTTTCTTATACCTTATAAAAGAGGAATCTCTTTTAAAATAGTAGGATCATGTGTGCTTTTCCTTGGTTTAAAAAAAAAAAAAAAACAAGAAGGAATCCCTGGGCAGAAAATGTTCTGCTCTGAGTCAACCCCGAGGGGAAAAAAAATCACAATGAATGTGTTATTATCTGATGAAAAATTAAGTGAGAAAAAACTTTTGAAGAAAAGGGAAGAAAGCTAATACCAGGAAAATTCATTCATTCCCTTCTTTCTTCTCCCTTTCCATTATAATCTTTATTACAGACCTACAATGTGCCAGGCACTGAGCTGGGCAGGCAGGAAATAGCAGTAAACAAAGCCTGTGAAATCCTGCCCTTATGAGCATACGAAGTGCAAGTTGCTCAGTCATGTCCAACTCTCAACTCCATGCACTGTAGTCCATGGAATTCTCCAGGCCAGCATACTGGAGTGGGTAGCCTTTCCCTTCTCCAGGGGATCTTCCTAACCCAGGGACTGAACCCAGGTCTCCTGCACTGCAGGTGGATTCTTTGCCAGCCAAGCCAATCACAAGTGTTACGACGCAAAAGCAGCCTGGATTCTAACAGGACAGCTCCCAACACTGAGGGAGAATGAAGAAGGTGCTGGCCCTTTGCTTAGAGACATTGTGCCAAAGGTGAAGCCCACCGTGTTTGAAAGTTAGTTTCTTCAGCTACTTTGTTTAATATGGCCTTTTCTCTCCATTTTCCACCTTCCTGCTCCTCACCCTCACTTATCAGCTGACCACGTTGGCTCCTATGGCACAGATATCTACCAATCTCATGGTCCCTCTGGCCAGTACACCCACGAATTTGATGGAGACGAGCTGTTTTATGTGGACCTGGGGAAGAAGGAGACTGTCTGGAGGCTGCCTATGTTTGGTGATTTAACAAGTT
>NW_011476850.1:4217-5691 GCF_000754665.1 Bison bison bison | reverse complement strand
TCTTCATCATCCAAGGCCTGCGCTCAGGTGGGGCCGTCCAGACATCAGGGTACCTTGTGAGTCGCATCCTAGAAAGGAAGGTAAGGATTTATATTTGTCAGTGCCACAGACACACTTCAGGAGAAAGAGAAGTGGGAAGAAGTTGTAGACACAAACGTGGTTGAAAAGTGGGAGAATTGGGAACCAGCATGACTACGGCACAGAAGCTCCCTAGGACTCATCAGTCTCATGTCTTTCCTGTTGCAGGTGCTCTGCCGATTTATGAGAACAGAAGAGTGGATGTGCTAGACGAACTAGAACTAGTTTCTGGCCAAGTTCATCATATACTCTCTCTTCCCCGACACTCTGCCCCTCCCCTCTTCTCTGGGACTTAAGATGCTGTATCATCTCAGAGCTCACATATACTTCAGAGTTCTCCCCTAATTTTCTGATATTGTTTTATGTTTTCAGTAGTTGCTACCATGAGATCACTGGGGTATTCCACCCAGTTACCTACTCCCTAGTGACCCTGACCCCATATCACCATGGAAGCAATAAACTCCCCTTTAATAGAAATTTTTCCTGTCTTTCATCTCAGAGCTGACCAAGATCATGTTCTCTTATGCTGTAGGCCCCTTAATTTCATTTCTCAGATCATGTTTCATGCCAAAGAACATGAGAGCAACTTGTATAAATTCATAATATTTCAGTATGTTCACTATGGTTAATATTTCTCTCTTCCTACTACTTCCATTCTTGGCTCTTGGCACTGCCATCCACCCCTTAATTCAGGCATCAGTGAAAGTAATATATACCTTTTTTCCTTGGTTTAGATCTCTTATATCAAAAATACAAAAACCAAGAGAGAAGCCTGTACTCATCTTTTTTTTTTTCCCTTTGGCTGCACTGTCCAGCTTGTGAGATCTTAGTTCTCCAACCTGGGATCAAACTCAGAACCACAGCAAAGAAAGCTGGGTGTTAACCACTGGAATGCCAGGGAATTTTCAATTTTGTACCCATTTTAATACAGCTTTTTAAAGTTCTGACACAAAAATAAGAGAAAAGAATTTTGAACTCAAAAATACCATAAGTCAAATTTTTGGTACCAAATGTCAAAATTTGTTTCCAATACTTTAAATTTGTGAAGAATACTTTATAACGGTAAAAGCATTGTCTCCTCTCTTCACCCTTAAGAAGATAAGAATTATCTAGATATAGAAAGAACTGAAAGTCAATTAGGAGAGGATTAGTGTAAGATAATAATGCAGATATTTGAGGACCAAAAATTTGTCCTTACTTAGGGTTAGTAACCCTAATGGGAATGGGGTGGAGTAGAAATCACAGACATACTTAGGGTCCCTAGAACACAGGTGTAGTTTGTCTCACCTGCTAGATGAATTCCTGCAGTATAAGCACACAGACTTTCCTGACATGGCCTGTGAGGAACGGTAGAGTGAATATGGCTGCAGGGGGTCTCTAGGCAGGGAAGCCTAAG
>NW_011476850.1:0-1190 GCF_000754665.1 Bison bison bison | reverse complement strand
ACAGAACTAAAGAAGGAGGAAACAGACAGAACAGGCTCCATCTTGAAAGCAGGACTCCATCTTGGGCCCGACTGTGGACTTTGAGCTATATGCCCAGTATTTATGGAAACGACATACCAATTGGAAAACCAGACCCCCCCTCCCCAAGATGGAAGAGCCCCAGGGCTCATATCTAGACTCTCCATTGCCTAAAAGAATACACTAATTATCTGTGTAACCAAATAGAACCATAAATTCCATTATGCTTATTGGGGTATGACCACAGGCCTATTGATAATTGTCCACTATTAACTACCTAGGCTTAAGGCATACGAATCACAGATTTAAGGCATATGAATCACAGGTTACCTTTGATTGTATCTTTCTTTTCCTTTGTTCAGACTAGTTTCAGAGAATTTGGGGAAGTGGGTTTGAACATGTACACTGAGGGTATATAAGGTTTTCACAAAAACTGGTCGGGGTCCTTGGCTAAGAGGAGACTCTGCCTTGGGCCTGCTGGTGTAATAAACCACACTTCACTGTCTGCATCATCCTTCTGAGTGAGTTTGTTTCCTGAAATGCATGGCTACAACACTAACACCAAAAAAATATGTCCTATTCACCACAGGGGATTGGAATGCAAAAGTAGGAAGTCAAGAGATACCTGGAGTAACAGGCAAGTTTGGCCTCGGAGTACAAAACGAAGCAGGGCAAAGACTAACTGAATTCTGCCAAGAGACTGCACTGTTCATAGCAAACACCCTTTTCCAACAGTACAAGAGAAGATTCTACACGTGGACATCACCAAATGGTCAATACCAAAATCAGATTGATTATATTCTTTGTAGCTGAAGATGGAAAAACTGTATACAGTCAGCAGAAACAAGACCTGGAATTGATTGTACCTCAGATCATCAGCTCAGTTCCTCATAGCAAAATTCAGGCTTAAACTGAAGAAAGTGGGGGAAATTATTAGGCCAGTCAGGTACAACTTAAATCAAATCCCCTATGAATATACAGAGGAGGTGATGAATAGATTCAAGGGATTAGATCTAGTAAACAGAATGCCTGAAGAACTATGCTCAGTGGTTCATAATATTGTACAGGAGACAGTGAACAAACCATTCCAAGGAAAAAGAAATGCAAGAAGGGAAAGTGCTTGTCTGAGGAGGCTTTATAAATAGTTCCTATAAATAAATAGAGGAAAGAAG
>NW_011476849.1:9500-10723 GCF_000754665.1 Bison bison bison | reverse complement strand
GACCCCATGGACTGTCACCCACCAGACTCCTCCATCCATGGGATTTTTCCAGGCAAGGGTACTGGAGTGGGTGGCCATTTTCTCCAGGGGGATCTTCCCAACCCAGGGATCAAACCTGGGTCTCCCGCATGGCAGGCAGACGCTTTACCATCTGAGCCACCAGGGAAGCCAGTGTAGGGTTGAGTGGCTGTAAAAACAGAGGCTGGGGACAGGTCTACATGACCAGAGTCCCTGGAGGGACCACTTGTTTTCCATCTATACCCCATCGAGGGTGTCCCGGGCACCTGTCCTGGCAGCTGGCAGGATGGGCACCCTGGAGGTCCTGTTTGGACCAAGGGGGGGGGGCGTGGACAAAGGGAGGCATGGGGCACTGACCTCAGCCATGGTCCCCTTGGCCCTGAGGAGGCAGCCCAGGAGGTGGAGGGGCACACATAGCATGGAGGAGAGCGCAAAGGCCCAGCCCACGGCCTCGCCCCACCACGGGTACACGTAGGTATTGTTGTAGACCAGCGGCTCATGGTAGACCACGTTGAAGATGAAGATGCCCTGTGGGTGAGAGAAGCTTGGCACTCATCCCCAGCAGCCATGGCCGGCTGGCCCCTGGGTGCCCTGCACCCTGCCTGGCCTTCTCCCTTACCATGCACACCAGTGGGGTGAAGAAAGACCAGCACCATTTCATCCAGGGGCAAGGTCGGTACCCGATCATGCAGGCCACATCATCCATGAAGCGATCAGCTCCTGCAGAGACGGAGGGCCAGAGCTCGAGACGCCCACCACCGCCCCTGACTGCCCCAGCCTGGCTCGCCTGTTGACCCCAACCTACCGTACACCCAGGCGACCACCACACACTCCCAGAAGGCCTGCCAGAGCAGCGTGGTGCCACTGGCTGAGTAGTAGTCAAACAGCTGGAAGACATACATCCCGCCCTGTGGAGGGGGCCGGGTCAGGGGGGCTGGTAGCTGGCCGCCTGCAAGGCGGGGTAGGGGTGGGCAGCCCACGTCCCACTCACACTCACATCAGTCACCATGGAGAGGTCGATGACAAAGCAGATGGTGCAACAGAGGGCCACGGAGATCTCCCTTTGGAATCGGAAGTAGTAGGAGGCTGGGAGGAGGTCCAGCAAGCCAGTGATGAAGCCTTCGACACCTACAAACTGTAGCCGGGCAACTCAGGCCAGGCCCCTCCCCTGCCCACCCACTGTCTCCTGGTGCCCAGGGTGCCCT
>NW_011476849.1:4707-6013 GCF_000754665.1 Bison bison bison | reverse complement strand
GAGTCTGTGCCACAGCCTAGGGTCAGCTCCTTCGGCTTTTCCTGCCATCGTGTCTCACACCAAGCCACCCTCCTTCCAGCCCCAAGGGTGGTGGGCAGGGCTTTCTCGCCCGGCGGGGAGGGGAAGAGGTCCACCACCAAGGTCACCCAGGTAGGTGGTCTTCAAGTCCTCGCAGCTTGAGGGCCACATGCCAAGCCTGGTGCTCAGACAGGATGAGGTTTTCTGTAGTGGGTACCATCTTTGTCCCAGGGGTGGAGAAAGGCAGAGGTCCGCGGGGGTCACACAGGAGCTGCCAGGGCTGCTCACCTTTGAACAGGGGGCAGATATTCCAGACGTTGATGCTGCCGGCCTTCATGAACTGGCCCAGCGAGATCTCCAAGAAGAAGATGGGGATTCCTCCAATCAGGGCGATCAGGACGTAGGGAATAAGGAACACACCTGGGGGGACAAAGCTGGAGGTGGGCACTTGCACAGGGTTGCCCCTTGGCCAGGCAGGGGACTTGACCAGAACTGCGGAAAGACAGTCCAGGGCCTTCCCAAGCCCTGGGGTGTGGGTGGAGCCCCACCTTCAGGCTCCACCCAGGCCATGATAACTTCCCACTGAGTGAATCAGTATAAGGGGTGGCCGCTGACTCAGGAGCCCAAGGTGAACAGTCTTGGCGGGGAGGCGGGGGGGCAGGCACCGAGCAGAACCCTATTTCCTTTTGGTTTCCTGAGAGCCCCTTTCCCCTATAGGGCTTTGGCCCCTACTCACCAAGGGTGAGCTAACTAACGGGCACGGCAGAGACACACACTTGTGGATACAAGCCACCCCTTGAGCTGCAGTTTGCTGGGCGGCAGAGGAAGGAACTGTGAGGGCATGAATGAGTGTGCATGCTCATGCCTGTTGGCTGTGGTTGGCACTCGGGCCCGGGGACCCACTGGGGTTGGGTAAGGGAAGGGAGCCTCTTGCCCGCACATCTGAAGGCCCAGGAAGAAGAGGGTGGGTGGGTGGAGTTGTCTACCAGTGAGCAGAGTGCAGGGTATGTGAAAGGGTTGCTAAGCAAGGACACGAAGTGAGCAATTGGGGGAGCCTGGCAGGTATAACAAGACAGGAGCGCCCAGGATGGGGGTGGGGGACCCCTCCCCTCCAGGCCCCTGACCGTTGGCCCAGCTCGCCAGGCAACTACTCAAAAGGCTAAGCTTTGGCTGCCGCTTGGCTGGGCCCGTGGTCTCTGCATCCTCCTGCTGTGACCTTGGGCCAAGGCCTTTGCTCTGAGCCTCAGTTTCCCGCCTGCTGCCTAGTCCCTGCGGCTTTTCCCACCCC
>NW_011476849.1:0-1038 GCF_000754665.1 Bison bison bison | reverse complement strand
CAGGGACCACCTCCAGCCACTTGGAGCTGGGGTGTCCGCATTCAGGGGCTGCAACAGGCTGGTTCCAGTGGTTCCTGACACCACCTCCCGCCTCCCGGGACCCCACGTGACCCCCTCCTGTGACCCACGCTTCTCTCAGCAGCACAAATCTGACCAGGCCCTCCCCACATGTCCTCTCCTGTGGTTTCCTCGCACCGAAGATCCACCTAACATTCGTGGAGCTGGCCCATGGGCCACGACCCGGGGTGCCTCTTCCTTGCCTACCACCTTCTGGTCCTGCAGGGTTCAGCTCAGCTGCTCTCTGGTCCAGGAAGCTGGAGAGGAGGCTGAGAGGGGCCTTGACCCAAGCGCATACCCACACAGCCTTCCACGTCCAACCGAGGTGAGCTGGCCTTTGGAGACACATGGAGTTCATGGACTGGTCCTCTGGTGTGTGGACCCCAGCAGCCCGTGGGAGTGCCCCAGCAGACAGGGAGGTCTCCAGTGTTTGAACACAGGCAGAGGGGTTTCCAACCCTCGGTGGGGTCTCAGGGCTTTGTCAGACCTCCCTCTGCTGCAGCAGAACCTCAGCTGAAAGCCAGGAGGCTGTCCTCCACTGGACCCAGGTATTGATGGCCCTTCCAGTCAGTTCAGTCACTCAGTTGTGTCCAACTTTTTGCGACCCCATGGACTGCAGCATGCCAGGCCTCCCTGTCCATCACCAGTTCCTGGAGCCTGCTCAAACTCATGCCCATCAAGTCGGTGATGCCATCCAACCATTTCATCCTCTATCTCGCCCTTCTCCTCCTGCCTTCAATCTTTCCCAGCATCAGGGTCTTTTCCAGTGAGTCAGTTCTTTGCATCAGGTGGCCAAAGTATTGGAGCTTCAGCTTCAGCATCAGTACTTCCAATGAATATTCAGGACTGCTTTCCTTTAAGACTGACTGGTTGGATCTCCTTGCTGTCCAAGGGATTCTCAAGGGTCTTCTCCAACACCACAGTTCAAAAGCTTCAATTTTTCAGCTCTCAGCTTTCTTTATGGTCCAACTCTCACATCCA
>NW_011476848.1:22788-25155 GCF_000754665.1 Bison bison bison | reverse complement strand
TGTTGAATTCTATGGAGAATTCTGCATATGTCTGTTAAGTCTGGTTGGTTTATAGTGTTATTTGAATTCTCTATCTCCTTAATGATCTTCTATCTAATTTTTCTCTCCATTATTAAAAGTAAGATATTGAAATCTCCAACTATTAGTATAGAATTGTTTATTCCTCCCTTTGATTCTGTTAATTTTTGCTTTGTATCTATGGGAATCTGTGGTTGGGTGCATGTGTTCATAATTGTTATATCTTATTGAAAATGTGACTAAAGCAATAACAAGTAATGACATTGTATCAGTAATCAAAAAATTTCCATGCAAGAAAATGTCAGGATCAATTCTGCCCAACATCTAAAAATAAGTTAACACCAATTCTCAAAATCGTCCCAAAGAACATGAGAGAATACTTTGTAAGTCATTCTGTGAGGTCACCATTACCCTGATACTAAAGGTAGACCAATATATCACATTAAAAGAAAGCCATAGATCAATATTATTTATGGATATATATCCCAAATTTCTCAACACAGTACCAGCAAATGGAAATCAGCAGTATATTAGAAGTATCATACACCAAGATTGAGTGATTTATGCCAAGTGTGCAAGGATGTTTCACCATATAAAAAGCAATCAATATGATAAATTATATTAATGGAAGAAAGGGAAAAAATCCACATAGTTACCTCAATTGATGCTGAGAAAGAATTTGACAATATCCAGCACCCTTTCATGATAAAAGAAAAAAAACAAACCTTAACATACATACTCAGAATATCTATATATCAGGTATATATAGAATATTCCATCCAAAAGCAGCAACTAAACATCATTGCAAGTTCACACAGAACATTCTTCAAGATTTTGTCATATGTTAAGCCAAAAAACAAGTCTCAGTAAATTAAAGAAGGTTAAAATCATGTCAAGCATCTATTCTGACCAGAAGACTTAAGGCTAGAAATCAACTACAAGAAAAAAGTATATAAAACATAAAAACATGGAGACTAAAAAATACAATGCTAAACAATCAATGAATCACTGAAGAAATCAAAAAAGAAATTAAATAATACCTGGAGACAAAGGAAAACAAAAATACAACAATTAAAAAATCTATGGGACACAGCAAAAGTAGTTCCAAGAGAAAAGTTTTTAGCAATACAAGCCTATGTCAGTAATCAAGAGAAATCACAAATCAACAACCTAACTTTATACTTAAAGAAAATAAAGAAATCAAAATATGCATAGAAACAAATGAAAATGAAAACACGACACCCCAAAACCTATGGGATTCAGTAAAAGCAGTACTAAAGGGAAGGTTCAGAGCAATACAAGCTTACCTCAAGAAACAAGAGAAAAATCAAATAAATAACCCAACTTTACATCTAAGCCAACTAGAAAAGAAGAAATTAAGAAACCCAGGGTTAGTAGAAGGAATGAAATCATATAAAGTAGGGCAAAAATAAATGAAAAAGAAACAAAGGAGACTATAGTAAAAATCAACAAAACTAAAAGCTGGTTCTTTGAGAAGATAAATAAAATAGACAAACTATTAGCCAGACTCATCAAGAAAAAAAGGGTTAAGAATCAAATCAACAAAATTAGAAATGAAAATGGAGAAGTCACAACAGATAACACAGAAATACAAAGGATCATAAGAGACTACTGTCAGCAACTATATGACAATAAAATGGACAAATTCTTAGAAAAGTATAACCTTCCAAAACTGAACCAGGAAGAAATAGAAAGTCTTAACAGACACATCATGAGCATGGAAATCAAAACTGTAATCAAAAATTTCCAACAAACAAAAGCCCAGGGTCAGATGGCTTCACAGGTGAGTTCTACCAAAAATTTAGAGAAGAGCTAACACCTATCCTACTCAAACTCTTCAGAAAATTGCAGAGCAAGGTAAACTGCTAAACTCATTCTATGAGGCTACCATCACCCTGATACCAAAACCAGACAAAGATGCCACAAAAAGAAAACTACAGGCCAATATCACTGATGAACATTGATGCAAAATCCTCAACAAAATTCTAGCAAATAGAATTCGACAGCATATTAAAAAGATCATACATCATGACTAAGTGGGCTTTATCCCAAGGATGCAAGGATTCTTCAATATTTACAAATCAATCAATGTGATACATGACATTAACAAAATGAAAGATAAAAAACATATGATTATCTCAATAGATGCAGAGAAAGCCTTTGACAAAATTCAACATCCATTTATGATAAAAACCTTCCACAAAGCAGGCATAGAAGGAACATACCTCACCATAATAAAAGCCATATATGACAAACCTACAGCAAACATTGTCCTCAATGGTGAAAAATTGAAAGCATTTCCCCTAAAGTCAGGAACAAGACAAGGAT
>NW_011476848.1:21340-22340 GCF_000754665.1 Bison bison bison | reverse complement strand
AAAGAAATCAAAGAGGACACAAATAGATGGAGAAATATACCATGTTCATGGATCGGAAGAATCAACATAGTGAAAATGAGTATACTACCCAAAGCAATCTATAGATTCAATGCAATCCCTATCAAGCTACCAATGGTATTTTTCAGAGAACTAGAAAAAATAATTTCACAATTTGTATGGAAATACAAAAAACCTCAACTATCTAAAGCAATCTTGAAAAAGAAGAATGGAACTGGAGGAATCAACCTACCTGACTTCAGATTATACTACAAAGCTACAGTCATGAAGACAGTATGGTACTGGCACAAAGACAGAAATATAGATCCATGGAACAAAATAGAAAGCCTAGAGATAAATCCATGCACCTATGGACACCTTATCTTTGACAAAGTAGGCAAGAATATACAATGGAGAAAAGACAATCTCTTTAACAAGTGGTGCTGGGAAAACTGGTCAACCATTTGTAAAAGAGTGAAACTAGAACACTTTGTAACACCATACACAAAAATAAACTCAAAATGGATTAAAGATCTAAATGTAAGACAAGAAACTATAAAACTTCTAGAGGAAAACAGGCAGAACACTCTCTGACATAAATCACAGCAGGATCCGCTATGACCCACCTCCCAGTGTAATGGAAATAAGAGCAAAAATAAACAAATGGGACCTAATTAAACTTAAAATCTTTTGCACAATGAAGGAAACTATAAGCAAGGTGAAAAGACAGCCTTCAGAATGGGAGAAAAATAATAACAAATGAAGCAACTGACAAAGAATGAATCTCAAAAATATAAAAGCAGCTCACGCAACTCAATACTAGAAAAATAAATGACCCAATCAAAAAATGGGCCAAAGAACTAAACAGACATTTCTGCAAAGAAGACATACAGATGGCTAACAAACACACAAAAAGATGCTCAAAATCACTCACCATCAGAGAAATGCAAATCAAAACCACAGTGAGGTAGTATCTCACTCCAGTTAGGATAGCTGCTATCAA
>NW_011476848.1:19847-21121 GCF_000754665.1 Bison bison bison | reverse complement strand
AGGGGCATACACACTGAGGAAACCAGAACTGAAAGAGACATGTGTACCCCAATGTTCGTTGCAGCACTGTTTACAATAGCTAGGACATGGAAGCAACCTAGATGTCCATCAGCAGACTAATGGATAAGAAAGCTGTGGTACACAATGGAATATTACTCACCTATTAAAAAGAATGCATTTGAATCAGTTCTAATGAGGTGGATGAAACTGGAGCCTATTATACAGAGTGAAGTAAGTCAGAAAGAAAAACACCAATACAGTATATTAATGCATATACATGGAATTTAGAAAGATGGTAATAATGGCCCTATATGTGAGACAGCAAAAGAGACACAGATGTAAAGAACAGACTTTTGGACTCTGTGGGAGAAGGCGAGGGTGGGATGAATTGAGAGAATAGCATTGAAACATGTATATTACCATATGTGAAATAGATCACCAACCCAAGTTTGATGCATGAAACAGGGCACTCAAAGCCAGTGCACTGGGACGACCCAAAGGGATAGGATGGGGAAGGAGGTGGGAGAGGGGTTTGTGATGGGTGACACATGTAAACCCATGGCTGATTCAAGTCAATGTATGGCAAAAACCACTGCAATATTGTAAAGTAATTAGCCTTCAATTAAATAAACAAATAAAAAGAAAATTAAAAAAAACAAACAAAACCAAATTTAGTAGAAGGAAAGAAATAATAAAGATTAGAGCAAAAATAAATAAAATAGAGAATAAAAATATAAAAGATCAATGAAACTAAGAGTCAGTTTTTTAAAAAGATTTTATAAATTCATAAACTTTTATCCAGAAACATCAAGAAAAAAAGAGAAGGCTCAAATAAATAAAAACATAAATAAAAAAGAATTATACCTGACACCACAGAAATACAAAATATCATAAGAGATTTCAAAAAAAATTACACAACAATAAAATGGACAGGGCTTCCCTGGTTGCTCAGACTGTAAAGAATGCACCTGCCAATGCAGGAGATGTGAGTTCAGTCCCTGGCTTGGGAAGATCCCCTGGCAAAGGAAATGGCAACCCACTCCAGTATTCTTGCCTGAGTAGACTGGTGGGCTGCAGTCCATTGGGTTGCAAAAGAGTTGGACATGACTTGGTGACTAAACAACAACAAACAGCAACAAAATGGACAACCTAGAAGAAATGGACAAATTTCTAGAAATGTATATTCCCTTAAGACTGAGTCAAGAAGAAATATAATATATGAACCGACTGATTCCCAGGAATGAAATTGAACCATTAAAAACAAACAAACAAAA
>NW_011476848.1:18111-19747 GCF_000754665.1 Bison bison bison | reverse complement strand
ATAAAACAATAGCAAAAAAAAAAAAAAAATTACCAACAAAGAAGTCTATGACCAGATGGCTTCATAGGTGAATTCCACCAAACAATTAGAGAAGTGTTAACACCTATCCTTCTCAAAATATTTCAAAAAATTGCAGAGGAAAGAACTCTTCCAAACTCATACTATGAGGCCAACATCGCCATGATACCAAAACCTAACAAAGATCCCACACACAAAAAGGAAAATTACAAGCCACTGTCTGATGAACACAGATACAAATATCCTCTACAAAATGTTACAAACCAAATTCAACAATACATTTAAATGATCATAAACCACTATCAAGTGGTATTTATCCCAGGTTCAACATCCACAAATCAATCAATATGATATACCACATTAAAAATTGAAGAATAAAAATATATGATTATCTCAATAGGTGCACGAAAAGTATTTCACAAAAGTCAACATTCATTTATGATAAAAACTCAACATAGTGGGTAAAAGAGGGAACATACATCAATATAATGAAGGCCATATATTACAAGTCTATAGGCAACAGCATACTCAATGATAAAAAGCTGAAAGCATTTCCTCTGTGATTCGGATCAAGACAAGGATGCCCACTGTCACTATTTTTTTTGTTTGCTTATTTTTTAAATAATTAAAAATTTTTGATTCTACTCTCATCACTTTTATTCAACATACTATTGGAAGTCCTAGCCATAGCAATCAGACAAGAAAAATAAATAAAAGTGATTCAAATTGAAAAGGAAGAACTAAAACAGTCACTATTTGCAAATGACGATACTCTACATGAAAATCCTAAAGATGCCACTATAAACTATTAGAGCTCATCAATGAATTCATAAAGCTGTAGGATACAAAATTAACATATAGAATTCTGTAGCATTTCTATACACTAGCAATGAATCATCAAAAATAGAAATTGAGAAAACAATCCCATTCAAAATGAATAAAATACCCAGGAATAAATCTAACTAAGGAAGTGAAAAACCTGTACATGGAACAATATAAAACATTGACGAAAGAAATTGAAGATGACACAGGCAGATGGAGAGAGATATTGAGCTCATGGATTGGGAGAATTAATATTGTTAAAATGACCATACTCCCGAAGGAAATCTATAGATTCCATGCAATCTCTATCAAAATATCAATGGCATTTTTCAGAAAGCTAGAAGAAATAATTCTAAAATTTGCATGAAAACACAAAAAACCTCAAATAGGCAAAACAATCCTGGGAAAGAACAGAGCTGAAAGCATCATGCTCCCTGACTTCAGACTCTGCTACAAAGCTATAGTAATCAAAACCAATATGATACTGGCACAGAAATAGTTACATAGATAAATGGAATAGAATAGAATATGAACCAAATTTATAATCAGTCTATGACAAAGGAGGCAAGAATATACAATGGGGAAAAGACATCCTCTTTAATCAATGGTGCTGGGAAAACTGGACAACTACATGCAAAAGAATCAAACTGGACTACTTTTTCACACCATGTACAAAAATTAACTCACAGTGGAGTCAAAGAATAAATTTAATGTTCAACACCATGAAATTTCTAGAAGAAAACAAAGGCAGTACACTCTTTGACATTGGTCTTAGCAATATTTTTTTGGATGTCTT
>NW_011476848.1:15815-17773 GCF_000754665.1 Bison bison bison | reverse complement strand
TGTTAAATTATAAATTCTTTACATATTATTCAAAACCCTTTAAGATCTGGCCCCAACCTACATTACCAGCATCATTACTGCTCTTTTCCTTAAAGTACTTGAGACTCTAGTCATAGCAATCTTTTTGCAGCATCTTGGGTGCCATATTCTTTCATGCTTCCATGATTTTGCATACTTTGTTGCTTCTGCTTGACTTTCCCCTCCTTCTCTTCCCTCTCTACCTTCCCCTCATCTCCCTGATGAACCCACACTCATCTTCCCAGAGTCTGAAAATGTCATATGTCCTAGTAGGCCTTTCCTACCACCCCACAGTAAGAGTTTTGTCCTCTTTCCCCTGTGCTGTTTCAACATTTAGTACATTGCCCCACTATAGCACAGATCACATAGGATTTAACTTGATGAGTCTGCTTCTCCCACTGGATTGTGGGATGCCTGATTTCAGTGACCAGCTTTGCTTCATGTTTATAGTCCCAGGGTTTGTTCCATGCTTTATTGAATTGAATGTATTTTAAAAGGGCATTTGAAAAAATACTTCACCAAGAAACTAGGGAAAATCAAAATAAGTCTCAGAAAGCTAGTACAGGTGATTGCGTTACAGCATCACCATAACTATGAAGAAAGAAACGTTGATGGTATGGTAGTTCTTCAAAATGTTAGAGTTTCCATATGACCTAGCAGATCCACTCCTAGGTATATAACAAGAGGAATGAAAATATATATTCACACAAAAACTGGTATATGAATGTTCATAGCAACATTATTCATAATAGCCAAAAATGAAAATAACATAAGCACTTACCAACTGAAGATTGGATAAACAAAATGTAGCATATCGATATAAAGAATATTATCTGGCTATAAAAAAGAATGAAGTACTGATACATACTACAACTTGAATGAACACTGAAATCATGCTAAGTGAAGCCAGACACAAAAGGTCACAAATTGTATGACTTCATTTTTATGAAATGCTCAGAGTAGGCAAATCTATAGAGACAGAAAGTATATTAATGGCTACTTGGGCCTGGAGGTGAGTTGGAGGTGAATGGGAGTGACTGCTAATGGGTACAAAGTTTCTTTTTTGGGTGATTAAATGTTCTAAAATTAGATAGTGATGATCACACAACTTTGGGAACTATGCTAAAAAACATTATATTGTGAACTTTAAAAGGGTGAACTTTATGGTTTAAATGATATCTCAAAAGAGTTGTTTTTAAAAAGAAGAAATCTAGAAAACATCCTGGAAAGAAATATACCAAAAAGTCAACAAGCTGTTAACTTTGAGTTGTGGGGTTTTGTGAAGGTGATTGTTATTATTTTTCTTTTCTTCTACTTTACATTGTTTTCCATACATTCTACAATGAACATGTAATTAAGATCGGACACTTCATGCTTTAAAACATCAAGGAAGAAGAGAATTAACATGTTCTGAGCACATGATATGTACTAGGTAGGGTAACCCCCACAGTATTTCTGTCAGGTTGCTATTTCTTTTTTCAACTTCACCAGGGTGAACGGGGGGAAAATGAGACTTAAGGAGTCACGGTCTTTCCTCATTCTCTCCCCCTTTCTAAAAAACTTCTTGGGTTTTCTGGCCTCATTTGGGGCCTTTGGTTTGTTGAACTGGTAGTAATGACTAAAGAAAAATTGAAAGAGACTTTGAAAGTTAGGACTGATTTATAGTAGAGTAGAGAGTGACCAGAGAAAGCAAAGAAGACTCTGGGGAAAATCAGAGGAGAACAGAGAAAGAGAAGATGTGTCAAGGGCTGAACGTAGAGGGAATTACCATGTGTAGAAGGATGGACTAGATTCTGGATGCCTGGATTTTTTAATCATTCTGATCTCAGCTCAGACATGGCCTCCTCAAAAGCCCCATGAGGTTGTGATGCCCACTTCTGAAGGAGCCGCTCTTACCTCTATCTCCACCTTGTTCCATCCCATTACCCTGTGTTATCTTT
>NW_011476848.1:13642-15715 GCF_000754665.1 Bison bison bison | reverse complement strand
ACTATCTGAACATGTCCTGTCTTCTTCCACTGATGTGAGCACTGTTCCAGAAGCAGAATCTCCTCTGGCTTGTTCAGTGGTCTGTTGCTGGAGTGGGAAACAGGTCTGGTAATGTGTGGTGCTCAGAATGTGAGAACTGTACTTTCTGTTATCATTTATTGACTCCTCTCTCCTCACTTATCTCCACTTTTTCTAATGTTCATCCTTCAAAGCCCCAGTCAAGACCCAACAACTACTGAAACTCGTATCTCTTGGCTAGAAGTGAGCCCTTGACCTTGACACATGAGCCCTCAACTACTCCCATACTGGTTTCATAAGCTCTTTGATGTCAGGGTTCATTTCTTATGAACACAGCAACACATTTTACTGAGCTTATTTGTGTGTGCATGCCATAAAATTAACACATGAGAAAAATAGTCATTTTAGACTGATAACTTATGAAGAAAATTTAAAAAGGTAAGATGATGACAAGGTAAGATCACAAAAAGGGTTTGGGGAATGGCACTAATTTCATCTGAATGGTTGGAGAAATTTCTCTGAGGAAGTGACAATTGAGCTGAGATTTGACTTGAATCTTTCTGTATCTCCCACAATGCCCTATATATTGCAGTTGCTGACTGACAGGCCATGGAGTGTCAGGAGTGCAAGTTTCCTAAAGGTTCTCTAGTCCAGGTCCAATCTTACATAGGTTTCATCTCCTGATAGTAAGCTGCTGATCCCAGGTAGGGCAATCTGCCTCAAGGTCCCCAAAGTTTCCCATTTCAGTTGGTTCTTCAGACACCCTTATGAATAGCTATAGAACCAACATTTTCTAGGCACCTTTTGTGTGCCAGATACTTCCATGCTCAGTATCTTACTTACCTCTTACCTAGTAGTACTACTATTCTTATTCCTATTTGAAAGATGAAGCAAACTCAGAGAGTTTATGTAACTTGCCCAAGGTCACACTGCCAGCAAGTGTGTAGTGAATATGCCTAATGTCAAGACTGGTGCACCTTGCTATTATCTCTTGCTCTCCCATTATTCTGAAGTTTAAACTATCTTGTTCAGGCTTTGAGATTCCTAACTTTGGGATTGGCCTGATTTCATTGGAGCTGTCTCACTAGAGATATCAAGTTAACCTTTTCCATCAACTGACCCTTTAGAGACACCAAGGTTTACTGTCTTTACTTTTTGTAGTCATTACATGAAGACTCAGATCATGTCTGACCCCAAATGTTCCTGGCTGGACAGTCTCATGCCTCACTCAGGCTCCTTTCTCTAAATCTGGGACTCCCTCATAACCCGTGTGTGTGTGTGTGTGTGTGTGTGTGTGTGTGAGAGAGAGAGAGAGAGAGAGAAAGAGAGAGAGAGAGAGAGACAGAGACAGAGAGACAGAGAGTAACAGACTGATGCTCTTTACTTGCCTGGTGCCCAGGCTAAGAGGTCATTCTGATCCCTGTATTGTGACTTCTTCTACCCACCAACCCAATCCTCAGTCTGCTGAGTCTGTTCTATTTCCCCTTTTACTTTCTTCAGGGGGTCAACACCAGTATCTGCTCTTTTGTGCCTCAGAGAGGTACCTGTTAATCTCCTATATCTCCTCCCTCCCTCAACCTCCTTTTCAGTCTCAGCTAGGACCTAGAGGTGAAAACAGGGAGCAGGAGCCCAGGATTTGGGAATCTCTGAACCACCCCATTATGAGGGGTGCACGCCCTCATGTGTTCGCCTTACATAAATTCAGCCTGAGATTACAACTTAAGGCCCTGCTGGCAGAGCCTTCTTTCGCTGACCTGGCCAAGGATCTTAGCCTTTCTCTGGCCTGTCTATGCCAATGCCTCCCTGGCATTTGAATCAGTCTAAGTCTTGGGGACTCCATCTGGTCTCACTCCAAATGGAACACCTCCTGGTTGTTTTCCCCTTTCTCTCTAACAACTGTAACTGTGCTGTGCTTAGTCGCTCAGTTGTGTCCGACTCTTTGCCACCCCAGGCTCCTCTGTCCCTGGGGATTCTCCAGGCAAGAATACTGGAGTGGGTTGCCATGCCCTCGTCCAGGGGTCTTCCAAACCCAGAGATCCAACCCAGGTCTCCTCC
>NW_011476848.1:10261-11647 GCF_000754665.1 Bison bison bison | reverse complement strand
AAGGACTGCTGCTGCTAAGTCACTTCAGTCGTGTCCGACTCTGTGCGACCCCATAGATGGCAGCCCACCAGGCTCCCCCGTCCCTGGGATTCTCCAGCCAAGAACACTGGAGTGGGTTGCCATTTCCTTCTCCAATGCATGAAAGTGAAAAGTGAAAGTGAAGTCGCTCAGTTGTGTCTGACTCTTAGCGACCCCATGGACTGCAGCCTACTAGGTTCTTCCATCCATGGGATTTTCCAGGCAAGAGTACTGGAGTGGGGTGCCATTGCCTTCTCCACACCAAGGACTACTAAGACCTAAGTGACTGAAAGAGTCTCAGGTGAGTGGCTTACGTGGGGAAGGGAAGAGGATAGAGTGCCTTGATTTCCAACATCACCAGGCTGGAGAAAGGCAAAATGGCTCAGTGAGGCCACAGACAAGAGTGAGGTTCAGATTGATGGGCCCTCTACTCAATGGTGCGTGTTGACCTGGGATGGTTTGCTATCAGATTCTAGCACCTTGTAGGCTCCCAGGGGAGGCCTAGCAGTGTTTGTGAACTGACTGATCCATGTTTGTTCCTGAGAAGGTCTATTTTACAGATAGCAATCTCTGATGGACCCTCCTTCTGCAGGCCTGGATTCTTAAATTTTTCGGGTGTCCATTGTCTATAGGACTCTCCTAGTTGGCTCTAGCCTCCTTAGGTGACAGTAGCTGGGAGACTGCCCATCTTGGCTGGGCTGTCTGTCCTTCTGCCAAATGAGCAAACTGGAGAAGTGCCCCAAGACAAGAGAGAGAACAAGGAGGATAGATGCAAAGCCAGTTTCTCCATGCTGCACAGAGTTACAATCTTTGCTCTGCCCACACCATGTCATGTTGTCAGGGACTGCATCATAGTCATCCCTGTGTCCCTTACAGGAGTAAATGCAGTGTTTAGTATGTAGGAGATGGAGGCAGAGATGCAGCCAGAGAGATCTGCACCAAACTTCAGGGCCTGTCAAATACTAGACATAAGATGCTATTTGGGTCACTTAACTTCTGAGAATGCCAGTTTTCTCATTGGAATATAAAATGACTTTGAGTGAGAGAATAGATACAAAGTACCTGGAATGTAGTAGGTGCTCAGTAGATGGTACCTGTCACCACCATCCCCACCATCATCATCACCAACACCATTAGCATTTGTTGTGCACCCACTGTATGGCAGTCCTGATGCTTGGCTTTGATGCTTGGCAGAAGATAAAGGAAAAGCAGTCAGTGATTTCTGCCCCAGGTTAGAATATAGTGGGAGAGCTCAGATACACAGTAATATTGGAAATCCAAGTGCTGATCAGAGGCACACAATCAGGAAATGGAGATCAAAGGAGAGAACAGATCTGCGGGCTTGGGGCTTCTAGGAAGGCTGCTCAG
>NW_011476848.1:8749-10161 GCF_000754665.1 Bison bison bison | reverse complement strand
CCTTCCTCCGTTGTCTAGAGAGCCCTAATCCCCCTGAGACACTCTTGGTTCAGAAGCCCCAGAGCTTCCTGACTTCCCCACCCCTGACCAGAACACCAACCCAAGGAGGAAAATTCCCTTCCTCTCCACATCCCCACCCCCATCTCCAGTTCTGGCTAAAGCCTGGGGCTGCCATAGTCTCTGCTTTGTGTCCAGGAGAGCAGCTGTGAAAGAAAAACAAGCCAGGCCAGTGAGATTTATCTTCCTCTGAGGAGGGGGTGGCTTCATTGTGAGGAAGATTCTGGGTGGTTTGTCAACTGAGGCCTCACCCAGCCCCAACTTGGTCAGCACTTGGAAGGTGGAGGTATGGCAGGGGTGGGGTGAGGGAGGTTGGTTGGGAGACTAAAGGCTTAGAAGGAAATTGGACCTTCCCTGGGATGTACATTGAGCCTGGGCACTGGGGTCTTGATGATTAAAGATGAGAAGGAAGGTCTCGAAACCAAGCTGGACTAAGTAGAGAGTGGGGAGCAGAGGTTTCAATGTCAGAGATCCTGGCTTGGTTGGCTCAGGGGCAGCTGGAGGGTGGTGGGCCTGGGTCCCATATATTTGCCTTTGGTTATCTGGCCAGTTGTGTCCAGTCCCTTATCTCGCCTCAGGATGGCCCATGGGCTCATGACCTTTCTACCAGTAGGCTTGAGCTTATCAGTTGAGAAAGCCCAGACCTGACCCTTTAACCATTTTTTTTTTTTTACTTCACTGAAAAACTATGATTACATATTGCTGACCCTTTAACCCTTATGGTAGGTTGGGAGATAGGAAGTTAGTTCATAGGCTAGTGAGGGGTAAGAACTAGGAGGGCTGGAGAGAGGAGGAAGCACTGCCTCTTCCCTTGGTTCCTGAGGTTGTTCAAATATTTGCTCTGCTTTGGGTGTTCCTCCAAGGGAATTTTATTCCCTGTGTTTATGGGGCTTGACAAGTCCAGTGTGTTCTCTAAGGAGCCAGGAGCAGGATTGGGCAAAGATGCCATTTCTGCAGCCAGCATTGTCCTCCTCGGGGCTTACTAGTTCTCTGAGATGGGGAGCTAAGCTGGGGTTAGTGACAGATGGGGACAATGGCTGATCCCCACCTTGAATTCCTGAGCCCCTGACAGTGATGAATGGCCCAGCCCCTCTTTGCACATTCCCCAGGTAACTGGAGTGAGAGAGTGACAGGTGGGCCAGGCTGGAGTGCTGCAGAGTTTCCCCCACAGCTGCCCTCCCTGGAGCCAGAAAGTAAGGACAGGAGGGACTATTAGAGTAAGCTGAACCCAGATCAGTGACATACAGGAGCTCAGGGATATCCAAAGATGAGGCCTTCAAGGAGCCAAGGGTTCCAGCTGCAGTCCAGAGCCTGTGCTACCTGCCATGCCACCCGTAGCCATGCGCTGGCCTTCA
>NW_011476848.1:5173-6278 GCF_000754665.1 Bison bison bison | reverse complement strand
TGGAATAGGCCCAGCCCTGCTACAGAGGCTCCAGAAGGCAGGTTGAGGCAGAAAGGCTGCACCATGACCAGCGGTGACCAGTGTGTGGAGCAGGCCTAGACACAGAGTCCTCTCTTCTTTCCTCTGTGCCCTCCCCACCCAGGATGAGGTGTTGGCACACTCAGGAGCTGCTGCTGTCTTCCCAGGCTTCCCAAGTCTGGCAGCATAGCTTCATCTGCCCCATCCCCCACCTGATCAGCCCCCCACCTAGGCTCACCTCCTGAGGGGCACTCGGCATGTTAGCAGTGGAATCTGAGGCTGGTTCTGGGATTGATGGTAGTTGACTTTAGCTGGGAACTTGGGGATATGGCTAGGGACATAGATGAACTTCCCCAGGCCTAGAAACCCCTCAGAGGACTGTGAGTGAAGAGTGGAGTCCTGGCCATTCTGAAGGTTGCTGCTTTCCAGGCATGAACCAGCTTTTAACCAGGAATGAAGTAAGTAAGCAAGTAAGCAAGAAGAGGGGCTGGAAATGTGGTGACTCAGTATGGTATAGGAAACTGGGCACAGGCTTAGGAGACAGAGAAGTCTGGGGCCACATTCTGCTTCTACCATCAATCAGCTCCATGACCTCAAATGAGTCACTTCCCCTTGAGCCTTAGTTTTCCCTCTTACGTAAGATAGGGATCATGGAACTCATCTCAAAGGGTTGTGAAGGGAAATGCCTCTACCATGGTTCCTGGAACATAGTAGGCACTAAGTACGTGGCAGGTTGTTTTCCATCCTCACGTTTTGCTGTCCTTCCACGCCCTTTGGACAATCCTAGTCTCCAACTTGGTCTATTGGTGTGTCCCTGCACCTTGTTCTTGTCTTTCCTTGCTCACACCCTAATAAGGAATCCAGCTGGGAGGTGAGAGACCCTAAACAGCTCCTCCTCTTCTATTTCTACCCATATCCTCCTCATCCTCTAGGCCCTGTTTCTGAAAGTGAGAGTAACCCACTTCCTCTCCTGGAAGTGAGAATAACCCACTTCCCTCTCTGTTTCCCCCAAATATAGGTCCACTTTATGAACCAAAGAGGTCATCAGAGGATCCAATGAGAAAGTCAGTAACTCAGCCTCCTCTTT
>NW_011476848.1:4086-5073 GCF_000754665.1 Bison bison bison | reverse complement strand
AAGGACAGGAAACTGTGTAAATGGCAGAGCACTTCGGAAATGTCTCTAATTATCTCCATAAAGCAGCAGCAAAGAGACTTTAAGTCCTCGGCAATCCCTGAGCCAACTCCAAACTCAGATCTTCCTCCTAGTGCTCTGTCTTCCTCCCCATAGGGGACCGCGGTTCTAGCCAAGGCCACTACCCCTGTCCTGGGTCTTGTGCTCGAGCGCGTGTGCCAGGCTCGTGTGTGCCACGCTCCTGTTGGAATGGGCACTCTCAGTCGGTCCCAGGCGCCGGCAGTGTTATAAAAGTCCAGTAGAGGGAGACATTAGCATGTGGGTACATCTGTTGAGGTCCGACAGGGAGAGTGGGTCGGACCTGGAGGGTCTGAGCTATGGGATTGAGCCAAAGTTATAAGCAAAGAACCGAGGAGGGGCGGGGAGAACAGGCCAGGGCTGGGAGACAAAGACCCAGATGGCGAGGCCGGGAGGCGCTGGAGTCTGGTGTGCTAGGGCCAGGGCATCTGCTTTTGCATTTTCTAAAGGTGCTTCTGCCCTATAACCTTTCCTCTTTGCGTCATTCTTTATCGAGGTGCCCTCTCATTCCCTCTGGCCTATCTCGGGGCCTTGCCCATACCTTCAGACAGGACAAGACTCGAAATCTGGGCCCCTGGTGTCCCACAAGGCTCTTCTGCAAAGTTGAGATTCCAAGGCCTAGTCCCCAGGGGCGAAGAAATTCTCCCCCACCCTCCTCTTTCCCCTCCTTGACCCCTCTGAGATTCCACCACCCACCGATATCCATTTGTCTGTTCAGGACTCCGGGTCCATGTGCAAGTGGACACTGCACTGCGAAGGTGAAAGGAGGAAAGCCTACCAGAGTCCTGCGAGAGAAGGGACAGGCAGTAAACAAGTTATCTTTGCCACAGTGGTGGGCATGGAGCAAAAACTTCAGGGCTCGCGTGTGTAACAAGAATGGCAGTACTTTCCCGGGATACTCGTGACAGGACC
>NW_011476848.1:0-989 GCF_000754665.1 Bison bison bison | reverse complement strand
TCTGCCCCCCTCCCAGATTCACTTCAGGCTGAGGGCAGCATCCTGGGGGTGGTGGGGGTGGTGGCTGGGGCCTCAGTAGGACCTGCACGAATTCCATCCTGTAATTGAGCAGATTCTAGGAACAGTGGGGGACTGATCCTGGTGCCCCTATGGCCCCCAATCCATGTTCCGTCTATACTCCGGGGTCTGGAATGCAGCCTGTCTGTGTGTGTTGGCACGGGTTGCGGGGGGCGGGGTGCAGGAGGACAAGAGGAAGGCACTGCCCTCAGCTTCACTCTGAGCTCTGGGGGCTGCCTCTGCCACCGCGCCCAAGCCTTGAGCTCCCACAGTCTTTCAAATCAACAGTCTCTTTCTGTCCATGTCTCCCTCTTTGCCTCCCGCCTGACTTCTCCCTCTCAGGCCCTTGTTGGTTCGCCCTCTTACACCCTGTGTGAGCCGCGTTCACCTCCCCTCTCCAGCTCGACTTGCCCGGCTCTCCCTCTTTCTCACACTCCCTCTCACTCTTAGTCACTCTCTGCCTCTTTTTCTCAAGTCCTTTTGTTTCTCGCACATGCCCGTGCTCTCCCTCACAGGCTCATTTTCTCTCTTCCCTCCCCTCTTCCTCCCGGCTTTTGGTTTCTCTCCTCAGTCCTGTCAGGAGCTGGCAACCCCCTCCCCCCAAAAAAATCTCCCAGTGCCTATAAACCCTGCTTAATTGCTTCCTCCTTGGGAAAAAAATCAAAATAAAGAAGTGGTGGGGCTGGGGGTATGTTTCCAGGTTCCAGGGTACAGAGAGCCCCAGCTCTGACCAGAAGAAGGGAGCTGGAAGGGCTGACTCCAGACTCTCAGCATCTTACCCCAATTGGTGCTGGGGCCTTCCAGGGTGATAGTCTCTGGTGGCAAGAGCATCTGTCTCCTTGGCCCCTCTTATCAGATTTGCCCAGTGAGTGCAGTGTGAGAAAATGGGTCTGGGCCCGCTAGAGGTTGGGAGGAACCAGAGTGCGTGAGCG
>NW_011476847.1:12182-14667 GCF_000754665.1 Bison bison bison | reverse complement strand
CTTTGTTAGCAAAGTAATGTCTCTACTTTTGAATATGCTATCTAGGTTGGTCATAACTTTCCTTCCAAGGAGTAAGCATCTTTCAATTTCATGGCTGCAATCACCATCTGCACTGATTTTGGAGCCCCAAAATATAAAGTCTGCCACTGTTTCCACTGTTTCCCCATCTATTTCGCATGAAGTGATGGGACCAGATGCCATGATCTTCGTTTTCTGAATGTTGAGCTTTAAGCCAACTTTTTCACTCTCCTCTTTCACTTTCATCAAGAGGCTTTTGAGTTCCTCTTCACTTTCTGCCATAAGGGTGGTGTCATCTGCATATCTGAGGTTATTGATATTTCTCCCAGCAATCTTGATTCCAGTTTGTGTTTCTTCCAGTACAGCATTTCTCATTGAAATATAATAAGACACAATTTAATTGGGATAAGTTAAATGACACCTATTGAACCTACGTAATATTTCTGTAGATATTCAAGATATACAGTAAGATATACTAAAAGCTTTTAATAAACATCATGATGTAATTTCTGGACCAGATTTTCTTGATACTGTTGCTGATCTTTCTTCTCTTAATCCCTTAAAACAGATCAAGACATTTGGATACGGAATTGCTCTGCTTATGGGAGTGCTATTAATTATGTGTTTGTGTTTCTGTATAGTCTGGAGAAGAATATCAAGAGACAATGAAGCCAACAACAGCAACTAGCATTTCTCACCATTTCTCATTACGTGTAAAATCAAAAAAGGTGAGATGTAGGAGACAGGAAGAATAAAAGAAATGCAGGCCCTGGCAAGGGCTGCAAGAGAAATTTATAATTATTAGTAAACTGGATGCTATAAGGCATGAGACTCTTGGGACAAGTCCAGAGGGAACAGTTCATAATCTTGAAAACAAGATATGATCCCTGGGTCCAAAAACCGACCCCAGATTGTTTCCCAACTGGCGTCTCAGGGTCACATGTTTTATGTGTCTGGTGAAAAATCTGTAGATAAGAATATTAGTCTTAGTTACTGTTTTGTTATTGATCACTGTTTCCTAATCATTCAATGGTTAATGATCATTTTGTTCTTTGGCCCTGAAGGCCACATGAGTTACAGTTTAACTCCCCACATATTCTTTCATTCACGGCTGAAAGTCTAATAAAGCTCTCTTGGTTTTAGTTTTGGCACCTTCACCTTGGAGCAGTGTTGGTCCCCTGATCCTCGCTTTTCTCTGAATGGGTAACAAGGGGGTAAAATCCTTCTAAGCATAGTGACTATATGCAAGTGTTAAATACTTTGTTAAAAAGTTTGGGGGTTGAGATATCTCACGCCTCTTTTAAAGAGTTGTTTTCTGCCATTGAAAAATATTGCTACTGGCTAGATCTAGATATAGGGACTTTGAGGCACAAGGAATGGCAAGAAGTTATGGGTTTCCTGCGCCGTGCCTACTAATGCAGGGAAAAGATTCTTTGTCTGCATGGTCAGTAGGGAATCTTACTAGCAGAGCTTTAGGACTGCTGCAATCTGAAACCTAGGATTCAGGGAATTCTGTAGAACAAATACAAGAACAAAAGGAGGAAATGAATTTACATGACAACATTTGTGATGAGGAAGAGAAGCAATCAATAAAAATGAAAAATAAGAGCCACAAAAATGATAGAAATCAAGAACAGATCTTTCTTGCTCGACCAACTGCTCCTTTGTTTGAGACCCCTCCTTTCAAATCTGAAACCTCTTGGGATGATGGATTTGCTTTTAAACCACAGCTAACTGTGCCTAATAAAATGATGCCTTTACAAAAGGAAGTTCTATGGCACAATTGCAGGGGGATGAAGATGCTGTTTCTTCCTGTGGCTGTAACTCAAATCCTACCAAATCCTCAATTCTCACAAGAAGGAATGCATTATGATTATAATGCCATGCCATTTAAAACCATAAAGGAGATGAAACAGGCATGTACCCAATATGGAACTAAAGATAACAAAGCTTTCCTCAGTGATCAGTGCAAAGAAATAGAGGAAAACAACAGAATGGGAAAGAATAGAAATCTCTTGGAGAACATTAGAGATACCAAGGGAACATTTCATGCAAAAATGGGCTCAGTATAGGACAGAAATGGTAGGGACCTAACAGAAGCAGAAGATATTATGAAGAGGTGGCAAGAATACACAGAAGAAGTGTACAAAAAAGATCTTCAAGACCCAGATAATCATGATGGTGTGATCGCTCACATAGAGCCAGACATCCTGGAATGTGAAGTCAGGTGGGCCTTAGGATGCATCACTACGAACAAAGCTAGTTATGTGATGGAATTTCATCATCAAATCCTGGATGATGATGCTGTGAAAGTGCTGCACTCAATATGCCAGCAAATTTGGAAAACTGAGCAGGGGCCACAGGATTGGAAAAGGTCAGTTTTCATTCCAATTCCAAAGAAAGGCAGTGCCAAAGAATGCTCAAACTACCACACAATTGTACTCATTTCACATGCTAGTAAAGTAAT
>NW_011476847.1:11215-11415 GCF_000754665.1 Bison bison bison | reverse complement strand
GAAAAAGTTGGCTTAAAGCTCAACATTCAGAAAACGAAGATCATGGCATCTGGTCCAATCACTTTATGGGAAATAGATGGGGATACAGTGGAAACAGTGGCTGACTATTTTTGAGGGCTCCAAAATCACTGCAAATGGTGATTGCAGCCATGAAATTAAAAGATGCTTACTTCTTGGAAGGAAAGTTATGACCAACCTAG
>NW_011476847.1:5391-10383 GCF_000754665.1 Bison bison bison | reverse complement strand
CTTTAGGATGGACAGGTTGGATCTCCTTGCAGTCCAAGGGACTCTCAAGAGTCTTCTCCAACACCACAGTTCAAAAGCATCAATTCTTTGGTGCTCAGCTTTCTTTACAGTCCAACTCTCCCATCCATACATGATCACTGGAAAAAGCATAGCCTTGACTAGACAGACCTTTGTTGGCAAAGTAATGTCTCTGCTTTTGAATATGCTATCTAGGCTGGTCATAACTTTCCTTCCAAGGAGTAAGCATCTTTTAATTTCATGGGTGCAATCACCATCTACAGTGATTTTGGAGCCCCCCAAAATAAAATCTGCCACTGTTTCCATTGTTTCCCCATCTATTTCCCATGAAGTGATGGGACCAGATGCCTTCACTAGCAGGGCCTAATATGATAGAAGAACCTCTCATTATTTTCTTAGCCCTTCTCCACTGCTGCTTTCTTAGGAAAAAAAAATACTGTGATTGGAAAAGAAGGAGTTTTCAAGATAGACAATTTAGTATTTCCCTTAGTTTCATATGGATTCCAATCTATTTCGATAGCCCATGTTGTTATAAAATGATCATCTAATTTTGCCTCTACTTTGAAAATAGTGTCTGACAAGCCAACACCTGCAAATGTTTGCATCCAGACCTAGCACCCTAGGTATAGAAGACTCCTCAGCTCTCTCCTCACTTACAAAAGGCTCTTTTATATCCAGAATTCAGTTTCTCAATGCTTCCTTGCTTCAATCATCCTTTGACACAGAGAATTTATATTTTCATTCTGTCCAATTCTTGTTGTCAGTGTAGAAGTTGAAGGCTTTTGAATCTTTTTCCAACTTAACCAGAAGTAAATATCATATTCTTTATTCTGGGGCAGGAGACACTCTGGGCTTATTTTATATGGAGGAAATGCCACAGGGTAAGAAGTACTTGACGTTTAGATCACTAAGCTATTCTTGACTTGGGCCTCTGGATCCTACAAGATATTTGGTGTCAGAGGGCCCTCCTGGAGAGCACAGCACATTAGTCACAACAGGAGGGAGGTTTTGTAAGTGAAATGCTTTAAGCCCACAAAGAATGTTCCTGTTTATTTAAGTCATCACCATGTAACCCTCTCTCTGGGCTTTCCAGGGGTCTGAGTCTCAAAGACTTCCTCTATGCACAGTGGAAGGAAACAGGGTGCCCGACTCACAACCTAAGAAAGCAGAGATCAGGGCCTTCGTGGATCACTGGTGGAAGCCTGTCACCAGGAAAGGTGAGCCCCGCATGGAACAGGAGCTACAACCAACCAGAAGGAACATGGTTCTGAGAGCATTTATTGTCTGAGCACCCGGGCTCCACCAGGTGCCTTTCAGGTGAGTAACAGCTGGACTCATTAAGATGGGGCATCTAGATTTGTAAAGATGTTCCAAGTTTCCAATAGAGGAAGTTCAAAAAAGGTTTATGAGCATGGTCCCCAGTCTGGAGGGCACAAATGTCTATCTCCTTCCACACCTCCCCCATACAGTGAGAAAAGTCTGTATTGGAACCACGTCCAGGAGTAAAATGCATTTTAAAATGCATTCAACGTTGCTCAAACTGCACGTTCAGCACAGGCAAAAGATCTTTCTTGTGGCCCCAAAGCAATCTAACTTCACAGCAAGATACAGTGTGCTGAGTCAGGAAACCATCAGAATTCAACCCCACCCCAGATTCCCCTTCTCCCCTCTGTCCACAGAAAGGGACCCTCAAGAGACTAAAGAGGTTAGAAACCAGGTCTTCAACCCCTCGTCCTCATGACCCCTGACACGTTGGCTCCCTAATTCAAGTCTCTCCCACCCCTGCTGTAGGAACACCTCCGTTTTCTCATCTGTACAATGAAGAGGTCTGAATAAATGTCTCATATCCAAACTCTGATGTGTGGACTGATGATATCAGATACACTGGATTCATAAATCAGAATTTCTGAGCATGGTCCCCCCAGAATAGACATGTTTAGAGAATATTCAAGTAATTCTAAAAAACAACACATTAGACAGGCACTGAGCTACATGAACTTTGAGTTTTCAGAGTATTCAGAATACAAGAATCAACATTTTATACAATAATTAAGAACAATTTGTCACCCCAGATTTCACTAGGAGCTTACCTCCTTCTTAAAAATTATTTTAAGTTGATTTTAACCTGCATTTCAAGCTATATAAAAATTCAGTGACCTACTCAAGAGTTCTACGGATTCCCTGTAGCACTCTTTCATTTCCATTTTTGACAAGGACCTCTTGCTTTAGCTAGCCTTCTTCTTGGGTTTGTATTTTCTGGCTGTTTCTTCATTTCTGCTCTGGTGTCAATTATGGGAGTTTGTTGATGTCTAGACACAAAATAGCTATCCATATCATGTGATTTGCCCCAGGGTAAACTTTACTGAAAGCTTTGATGGGGTGGGCAGTAGGAGAGTTATTGCAGAAACATGAAGAGTTTTGGCTTGAGTTCTAGACAAACCTGTCCTCTGAGTCCTTTGGCCAGAGAGGAGTTATTGAGCCAGCTTCTCCCTTTACTTTTCCTTCATTTTTGGAGCCAATGCAGGTTGAACACAATTGCCTATAGGAACCAGGTGGGCGACATGAAGAGGTAGAGTTTGAAATGCACGGTAAAGTATAGACAGGACTCCAGCAGAAATGTGGGGTGGGATGAAGGGTCCTAGGAGGGAAAGCACGAGGTGGGTTGGGAAAGACACTGAAATCTGCCACTGGAATGGCTGACTGGGGAGGGGATTCACTGGAAATGAGGCTGGAGAAGTAGGTTGAGGAGAGACTGTGCTCTGGTATGCAGGTGCTGACAGGATCAGGCAAACGATCACAGAATTTTAATTGTATTAAATGATGTTTGAGTGTAATCACATTACTTCGACAAGCCTCAGGTTTGATGGCAAGAACATAAAGAGCCAGGGGGCAACATCCCAGTCTCCTCATACTTAGACATATCAGGATCAGCCAAACTATGTAGTTTTCTGAGAGCAGAAGCTCTTGAGATCAGTTTGGGAAATATGTCCTTTTTCCAATTTTCTTCCTGTTTGTCTCCCAGGCCAGCAATCCTAAGGTATGTTCTAAGTCAGTGAGCAAACCTTCTTCTTCTCATGGTTTTCCATAGCACCCCCACCCATCCATCTGCTCAATCTCCTGGTAAAACTTATTTCTACAGCTTATGTCACTGACATAGAACCACCTGGAAAAACTAACATCTAAAGCTTACAACAAACTGGAAAATTCTTAAAGAGATGAGGATACCAGACAACATGACACGTCTCCTGAGAAATCTGTATGCAGGTAAAGAAGCAACAGTTAGAACTGGACATGGAAAACAGACTGGTTCCAAATCAAGAAAGGAGTACGTCAAGGCTGTATATTGCCACCTTGCTTCTTTAACTTATATGCAGAATACATCATGAGACATACCGGGCTGGATGAAGCACAAGCTGAAATCAAGATTGCCGGGAGAAATATCAATAAGCTTAGACATGCAGATGATAC
This sequence comes from Bison bison bison, assembly GCF_000754665.1. Lineage (NCBI taxonomy): Eukaryota > Metazoa > Chordata > Mammalia > Artiodactyla > Bovidae > Bison > Bison bison. Next base: position 6,897 of record NW_011476847.1, on the reverse strand, counting down.
CATCTTTATGGCAGATATCGAAGAGGAACTGAAGAGTCTATTGAAGAAAGTTAAAGAGGTGAGCGATAAAGTTGGCTTAAAACTCAGCATTCAGAAAACTAAGATCGTGGTATTCAGTCCCATCACTTTATGGCAAATATATGGGGAAACAATGGAAGCAGTGACAGACTTTATTTTGGGGGAGCTCAAAAGATCACAGCAGATGGTGTCTGCAGCCATGAAATTAAGGATGCTTGATCCTTGGAAGAAAAGCTATGACCAAACTAGACTGCACATTACAAAGCAGAGACATTACTTTGCCAACAAAGGTCCATCTAGTCAAAGCTATGGTTTTTCCAGTAGTCATGTATGGATGTGAGAGTTGGACTAAAGAAAGCTGAGCTCCAAATTGATGCTTTTGAATTGAGGTGTTGGAGAAGACTCTTTTGAGAGTCCCTTGGACTGCAAGGAGATCCAACCAGTCTATCCTAAAGGAAATCAGTCCTGAATATTCAATGGAAGGACTGATGCTGAAGCTGAAACTCCAATACTGTGGCCACCCAGTGTGAAGGACTGACTCATTGGAAAAGACCCTGATGCTGGGAAAGATTGAAGATGGGAGGAAAAGGGGACAACAGAGAATGAGATTGTTGGATGGCATCACCGTTGTGATGGACATGAGTTGGAGTAGGCTCCAGGAGTTCATGATGGACAGGGAGGCCTGGTGTGCTGCAGTCCATGGGGTTGCAAAGAGTCCAACACGACTGAGTGACTCAACTGAACCAAAAGCTTATTCATTGGCATGGAACGTTATCATCTTCCCTCTGCTCTTTGCATTTGGAGATCCTAAGAAGACGAAGTGGGGCTTACCAAGTGTTCTCACAGCATCATTCCAACTCAGTAAGGCTCCTCCAATGTCTTCCCTAAATTCCAATGCTCAGGGGAGAGGAGGAACTATGAGTGGGGTCACCAGCTCTTTGGATTTGGCCAGACATATTTTAGGCAGTTACACCTATTTGATGAATGAATGAATGAACAAATAATATTTGGGACTCTTTCAGTTAATCATGGGAAGACAGAAGGTGGCAAGAGATGAAGAAAATGCCTATGATAAGAACATGTCTCACAAGGCATGTTTGCCCCCAAGTGTGAGCTCTGGGTAGTAGGGGAAGCGCTCACTCAAGACTGAATAGAGAGAAGCTGAGAGGCATCTTGATGCTGGGGTGAAGCAGCAAGAAGCATGGGGCTGGCACTTCACCTGAATCTGTACCCCAACCCTGCTGTGAGATATGAAGTTCTTTGACTAACCTGTAGCTCTGTTCTCAAAGTAAAATGAATAAACAGAAGGGGACGGAGAGGGCATCAGATCATGTATTAGAGGGAACATGATTCACCAGGTAGAAGGTGTTAGGGAACACAGATGGAGGTTATTAGGCAGCAGGTTTAAGAGAGAGGAGAGGAAGAGGGAAATAGGGAGGGAGGGTAGGGAGATGGTCTCCTATTATTTTTCTGATAGCCTATGAGGAC
>NW_011476847.1:3408-5156 GCF_000754665.1 Bison bison bison | reverse complement strand
ACTTTCTTTGGTGGAAGAGTATCTGGAGGAAAAGGCAGAGGCCCCTTAAGTTGTCAAATAGGGACCAGTTCTGGATGACAGATGTTTATTGGTTAATATTTTCTGATGAAAGCTACCTGATGAAGTATGAAGGATAATTATCACTAACAGCCTTTTATTTGAAGAGGAAAATAATCTACTGAGAGCCTAGTGGCTCTCTAAGGGCAAAAGGTGGCAAATCAGAACTGGAACCTATTTTTTATTTACCTATAGGAAGTTTCCTTGAGGAGTTGTTGTTTAGTTGCTCAGTCGTGTCCAACTCTTTGCAACCCTATGGACTGTAGCCAACCAGGCTTCTCTGTCCATGGGATTACCCAGGCAAGAATGCAGGAGTGGGTTGCCATTTCCTCCTCCAGGGGCTCGTCCCAACCCAGGAATCAAATCCACATCTCCTGCATTGGCAGGTGGATTCTCTACCACTGAGTCACCAGACACAGGATCAAAATATTATAACTTCTCAAAAGCTGTCTATTTAAGTGAATATATAAATTCATACCAACTAGGTATGTCTTCTCTCACCTTTTCTTTTATCTCCTCTTTATGAACATTCTTCGATTCTGTGTTGATGAAGTTTCTTTCATATTTTCATGCCCTGCTGCCTGGATCAGCTGTTATTTTACCCAAAGACATTCATCTTTGGCTTACTTCTGAGAGTTGTTTTTGGCCATGATCAGATTTTCGAGCAGATTTCAAGCAATGCATACCCTCTTACATAGTCTTGTACCATAGTCAGTATTGTACAATATTCAGTAGTTATGTACAATATTCATCTGCCTGGCTGGACAGAAGCCACTACTCATCCCAGTGAATACCATGTGGATTGAATTCCGTAGAAGAGGAATACCTGAAAATCTGTGGGGAATCCAGAGCTAGACTATGAACTAAAACTCACTTTTTTAAAAAGTTTTTTTGAATTTATTTAAAAAAATTTTTAACAGAGTATAGTTGCTTTACAATGTTGTGTTGTTAGTTTCTGCTGTGCAGCAAAGTGAATCACTTGTATGTATGTTGTAGCCACATGTTCCAGGAAAAAAACTCACTCAGAAGGACAATGCAGATAGTGCAGTGCAGTTTATTACACCGGCGGGTCCAAGGCAGAGTCTCCTCTTAGCCAAGACCCTGACCAGTTCTTGTGAAAAGCTTATATGCCCTAAGTGTATAAGGGTCCTTGAAACTAGTCTGAACAAAGGGAAAAGAAAGATACAATCAAAGTTAACCCATGATCATATGCCTTAAGCCTAGGTAGTTATCACTAGACAATGATCAATAGGCCTGTGGTCATACCCCAATAAGCGTAATAGAATGTATGATTCTACTGGGTTACACAGATAATTAGGGTATTCTTTTAGGCGATAGAGAGCCTTGGGGCTCTTCCTTCCAGGGGCCTGGTTTTCCAGTTAGTATGTTTTTTCCATAGATATTGGGCATATAGCTCAAAGTCCACAGTCTGGCCCAAGATGGAGTCCCGCCCTCAAGAGAGAGCCTGTTCTGTTTCCTCCTTCACGTATACATACACCCCGTCTCTTATAGATTTCTTTCCTATTTAGGTCAGCACAGAGCATTGAGTAGAGTCCCTGTGCTATACTGTAGATTCTCATTGGTTGTCTATTTCATACATAGTAGTGTATTAAAGCTCAACATTCAGAAAACTAAGATCATGGCATCTGGTCCCATCACTTCATGCGAAATAGATGGGGAAACAGTGGAAA
>NW_011476847.1:0-2176 GCF_000754665.1 Bison bison bison | reverse complement strand
TCCCACATGCCACCATTAAGAGTTTGCATGCCACAACTAAAGATCCTGCATGCCTGCATGCCACAATTACAGATCCTAGTGCAGCCAAATAAATACATATTAAAAAAAAAACTATATCTAAATCCAGCCATAATGTTAGTTATTTTAAATTTAATTGATCTTTGACAAAAAAGCAAAGATAATCTAATAGAGAAAACATAGGGGAGGTATTCTTAAGATTGCAGAGGAATAGGATGGGGAGACCACTTTCTTCCCCACAAACTCATCGAAAGAACACTTGAGCGCTGAGCAAATTCCACAGAACAACTTCTGAATGCTGGCAGAGGATATCAGGCACCAAGAAAAGCAGCCCAATGTCTTCAAAAGGAGGTAGGACAAAATAAAAAAGATAAAAAGAGAGACAAAAGAGGGATGGAGATCTGTCCCAGGAAGGGAGTCTTAAAAAAGAGAGAAGTTTCCAAACACCAGGAAACACTCTCTCTGATCAGTCTGTGGCAATCCTTGGAATCTCAGAGGACAAAATAACCAGGAGGGAAAATAAATAAATAATTAAACCCCACAGATTATGTGCCAGCAGCAACTCCCAGCGGTGCAACAGCCCAGACACCCGCATCCCCACTAGCAAGCAGGGGGATGGAAAGGGAGGAGTAGGCGGTATTGCTTAGGATAAGGACTGGGCCTAAATGCCCTGAGGGCAATCTGAGGGAACTAGCTGGAGATAGCAACCCAGACTGTGGAATAGCTATCCCACGATCCTGGGAAAAGCCCTAACCACCGCCAGGCAAGCTCACAGAACAAAGGACTGAGCAGAGCTAGCTGGCTGGGGACCAGCCCATCCCCTGCCAGAGACAGGCAGGCGAGGGCAGCCAGAGCCAGAAGGGGGCAATTGTGGCCCTAGAGAGGCATCCTTTACCAAACTGCAAGCAGACTTCACTGCTAACCAAGACTTCTTGGGATTCTGGATGGTTGACATCTGCTGGGAGAGTCTCAGCCAGAGGTCAGCTTCCCAGAAGAGACAAATGGTGCACCTGAGAACACGTGCCCCTTGTACACCCAGAAAACCAAGCGGCTGGGATGGAGGAGGGGATAAGTTGCAGCCTTCAACTGGGGACGACTACGCGCGCCAAGGACCTGGTCACCTGAGCTGCTCAGACCTGAAACGGGCGCAAAACGCAGGCCTAAGCAAGTCTGTACCTTTGTGGAGTATCCAGGAACCTGAACCTGAGTGGCTTAGACCTGGGAAGTGCATGCAAACCAGGGCCCGCATCAGACAGTTCCTGGTAGAGTAACCTAGAATCTGAGCAGTGTAGACTGGGAAAGCACACATGCTCTAACCTGGGGCAAACCCAGTGTGGCTGAATCACTGTGAACACACACCAGTGATATTTGTTTGCAGTGTTCCTCCCCAAAGCACAACTGAAGAAGCGAGCCTAAAAAAAAGTGACCACCACCACACCCCTTGTGTCAGGGCTGAAATTAGATGCTGAAGACACCAGCAAACAGAAGAAGCTAAAATAAACAGAGGGAACCTCTGTGACAGGCACAGATTAAAACCCTGTAGTTAGCACCGACTCCCTAGGAAGGGGCCTATCAGTTCAGTTCAGTTCAGTCACTCAGTCATGTCTGGCTCTTTGCGACCTCATGAGATGCAGCACATCAGGCCTCTCTGTCCATCACCAAATCCTAGAGTCCACTAAAATTCATGTCTATCGAGTCTGTGATGCCATCCAGCCATCTCATCCTCTGTCATCCCCTTCTCCTCCTGCCCCCAATCCCTCCCAGCATCAGAGTCTTTTCCAATGAGTCAACTCTTGCATGAGGTGGCCAAAGTACTGGAGTTTCAGCTTTAGCATCATTCCTTCCAAAGAAATCCCAGGGCTGATCTCCTTCAGAATGGACTGGTTGGATCTCCTTGTAGTCCAAGGGACTCTCAAGAGTCTTCTCCAACACCACAGTTCAAAAGCATCAATTCTTCAGCACTCAACTTTCTTCACAGTCCAACTCTCACATCCATACATGACCACTGGAAAAACCATGGCCTCGACTAGATGGACCTTTGTTGGAAAAGTAATGTCTCTGCTTTTCAATATGCTATCTAGGTTGGTCATAACTTTCCTTCCAAAGAGTAAGCGTCTTTTAATTTCATGGCTGCAATCTCCATCTGCAGTGATTTTGG
>NW_011476846.1:4423-5826 GCF_000754665.1 Bison bison bison | reverse complement strand
CCACTCCAGTGTTCTTGCCTGGAGAATCCCAGGGACGAGGGAGCCTGGTGGGCTGCCGTCTATGGGGTGTCACAGAGTCGGACACGACTGAAGCAACTTAGCAGCAGCAGCAGCAGCAGCAGCAGCAAAGTCTCCATATCTGGCTCAAGTGTGTCAGATTCTCTGATTTTAAAGGAAGATATATTTGATTAACAAATATATATATAATATACAAATTAAAAATATATATAAAATATATATACATATAATGTCACTGTCGCTGATTTTCACCTGGAGTGTTTTCAGTTCTGAAAGAGTACTAAGTGGCTTTTTCTCAGAGAGTCTCCCAAACACAAATGCAGTGTCATCGTGAGACTGCTATGAATAGATGCAACTAGACTATGCAACTAGACTCCAGACAGCAAATTGTGACATTGTTTGGGTTTTGCTGTCCCTTCAGCCAGCTTGGCTTCTACAGAGAAGTGGAACCATTATGAAATGCAGGATATTTTTGCACATGACTGTCCTGAACTGAAGTCATCTTAAGACAGAGGAAACACCTGGAACAGTACGTGAGTGTTGACCGAAGATGTGAGGTGAGAACTTTCCAGCAAGGATTAAAACAGAAACGACAAACAGCACATGGGTATCTACAAGAAGAAAGGCATTCAGAGCAAGTGCTGAGCCTGAAAAGCTTCCTTTTTTTCCAGAACTCTATTAAAGGAACCACAAGACAACATTTAAAAATGGCTCAGGATGGGGCACACATGTACACCCACGGCTGATTCATGTCAACGTATGGCAAAAACCACTACAATATTGTAAAGTGATTAGCCTCCAATTAAAATAAGTAAGTTAAAAAAATAAATAAAATGGGTCGATAGCAGTAAGTCAGAAAGAGAAAAACAAATATAGTGTTTAATGCGTATATATGTTAAATGTAGAAGAATGGTACTGTTGAACCTATTTGCAGGGAAGGAATGGACACAGACACAGAGAATGGGCTCGGGGACGCAGTGCGGGAGGGAGAGAGTGCGGCAACGGAGAAATATGTATACATACGCTATCAGTATAAATTGCATAACTGGTGAGAAGTTGCTGTGCACAGGGAGCCCAGTCTAGAGCTCTGTGAGGACCTGGAGGGGTGGAGGTGGGAGGGGAGGAAGACTTGGGAAGGAGGGGATGTGTGTATACTTATGGCTGATTCACGCTCTTGCGTGGCAGAAACTAACACAACATTGTAAAAACTGAAAAACAAAAGAAAAAGTAAAAAATAAGATGGGTCAGCAGCCAAGATTGGGAGCTTATAATAAAATAATAATAATTATTATTAAATATAATAATATCTGGTCCGACTCTGTGCGACCCCATAGACGGCAGCCCACCAGGCTCCCCCATCCCTGGGATTCTCCAGGCAAGAACAC
>NW_011476846.1:0-1039 GCF_000754665.1 Bison bison bison | reverse complement strand
CTCCCAAGGAATAAGCGTCTTTTAATTCATGGCTGCAGTCACCATCCACAGTGATTTTGGAGCCCAAGAAAATAAAGTCTGGCACTGTTTCCATTATTTCCCCATCTATTTGCATGAAATGATGGGACCAGATGCCATTATCTTAGTTTTTTGAATCCTGAGCTTTAGGCCAGCTTTTTTACTCTTCTCTTTCAACTTCATCAAGAGGCTCTTTAGTTGCTCTTTGTTTTCTGCCATAAGGGTGGTGTCATCTGCATTTCTGAAGTTATTGATATTTCTCCCAGCAATCTTGATTCCAGCTTGTGATTCATCCAGCCCAGCATTTCTCATGATGTACTCTGCATATAAGTTAAATAAGCATGGTGACAATATACAGGCTTGAAGTATTCCTTTTCCAATTTTGAACCAGTTGTTCCATGTCTGGTTTGAACTGTTGCTTCTTGATCTGCATACAGGTTTCTCAGGAGGGAGGCAAGGTGTTCTAATATTCCCATATCTTTAAGAATTTTCTACAGTTTGTTGTGATTCACACAATCAAAGGCTTTAGTGTAGTCAATGAAGCAGAAATAGATATTTTTCTGGAATTCCCTTGCTTTTTCCTTGATCCACTGGATGTTGGCAATTTGATCTCTGGTTCCTCTCCCTTTTCTAAATCCAGCTTATACATCTGAAAGTTCTCAGTTCACATACCGTTGAAGCCTAGCTTGAAAGATTTTGAGCATTACCTTGCTAGCGTGTGAAATGAGCACAATTATGCAGACATATTTATTCATATGCATGAATCTAGTATGTATATGCTGCTGCTAAGTCACTTCAGTCGTGTCCGACTCTGTGCGACTCCCAGGCTCCCCCGTCCCTGGGATTCTCCAGGCAAGAATACTGGAGTGGGTTGCCATTTCCTTCTCCAATGCATGAAAGTGAAAAGTGAAAGTGAAGTCGCTCAGTCGTGTCTGACTCTTAGCGACCCCATGGACTGCAGCCTACCAAGCTTCTCCGTCCATAGGATTTTCCAGGCAAAAGTACTGGAGTGGGGTGCCAT
>NW_011476845.1:35016-35898 GCF_000754665.1 Bison bison bison | reverse complement strand
AATGTTTTCTGAGTCAGTGTGAACTTTCCTAGGTATAATTTGTTGAATTATTCCCATATGACATAATATATATCCAATTAATAAAAAGTTGACAAGGGAAATCGTGATTCAACATAAAAAGCAACTAATAGCATACTGCATAAATGTCATCAAAGATTTAGAGAACATTTGATGATTCAGACACTTTAACTTTTTCTTATGTGGGAGAACTTCAAAGTAGACTGATAGCTTTTTTTTAGTGTCAGGTTACTTTACTGTCTTCCTTGAGAGGTGCTGTATTGAATGCCTCTGACAATCTCCACAGTAAATTCAGTGTTGAATTAAAAAGCTAACTTGAGATACAATTTCTAACTTTTCATGGGTTATTTTGTATTCGCTTCATCTAAAATGCCTAAGCATGTAGTTATCCGTGCTGTTAGTAGATTTATCTTCCATATAAATACACACGTGGCTTCCCTGGTGGCTCAGATGGTAAAGAATCCTCCTGCAAGGCAGGAGACCCAGGTTCAATCCTTGGGTCATGAAGGTCCACTGAAGAAGGGAATGCAATCCACTCCAGTATTCTTGCCTGGAGAATCCCATGGACAGAGTAGCCTAGTGGGCTACACTCCATGGGGTCACAAAGAGTCGGACATGACTTAGCAGCTAAATATACACACAGACATATAAATATGCATGAGCTCTAAACATTAGAGCCTTAGCTAATGGAAACTACTTTTGTTTGTTCATAATTATGTAGATTAATATTAGTGAGAGATTTCATATTTTAAGTCTATGAAACGGAAATCAGATATTTATTTGGGCTTTAAAGTTGTGGTGCTGCTCTCTTTTTAATAAAATCAACTTTTATTTTAGCTATCTTCCTAGGATCGTATCGTATGC
>NW_011476845.1:27877-34916 GCF_000754665.1 Bison bison bison | reverse complement strand
AAAAACGTCATTCTGGAGGTTAATGAAAGCATGTTGAGTGAGCCCTTAATTCAGGTAATTGCATATTTTGCTTTTAAATCTCATTTTCATGGGAATTGCTAGATTGCTGTCTTCTCATTGGAGTTATGTGAAAATGTTCTTCTATGTTTGGATAATAGAGTTAGGAGTATCTATCTGTGTGAATAGTAAGAGGACTCAACATAGACAATCAGGTTCTAGGTATGTGTCTGCCATTTATTAGATATGTGTCCTTTTAAGTTTTAAGTCTGTGCACATGTAGACACATCATTCCTGTACCCAAAATTGCATATATTTTATCATCCCAATGACTCTGTTAAATAGATATTGTCAGTACCATTGCATGAAAATAAAAGTGTACAGGTCAAGAGGTTAAATAGCTTTCTCAGGATCAGTGGTTAAATGGTTAAGTTATCCCTTGTTAGGCACTTAATATGTGCTGGGAACTGTGCCAAGCAATTTATGTATTTTATCTCCTTGAATCCTACAACAGTCCTATGAAATAAGTACTGTTATCCTCATTTTACAGATCAAGAACCTGAGGCTTAGAGAAGTTGCCCACTTGTCACTTAACTGCTAAGTGATAAAGTAGTAGAGCTGAGGCTCAAAACAAATCCTATCATGACTCTAAAGCCATTGCTCTTTTTATTCTATTACTTTGCCTCCTTTGGGCAAACTGTGTCAGTTTGCTAAAGCCCTATCTCCTCATCTGAGATTACTAGGTTACTATGAGAATTATACCAAAGAGACTGCTTGTTAGAATAAAGCACTCTATTAGATCTAATTCTTAGAATTCTTGGCAGCTTTTGTTTGACCCTGTCTAGAGGGCAGAACTGCAAGATTTTTCATTGATGGGCGTAGTCATTGTAGGCTTTTTGTTATTGTTGTTTGTATTTGAATCATGTGGTCTGCTTTGATTTTAAGGTGATCAACTAGTTTCTGCTGTAATAATTCTGTCCTGTCTCCCTTAGACGGTCTCCAAATCTGAGAGCCCCAGTGTCTATTGTTTGAGCTGGCTGTGTCCATGTAGATGTTTCTCCATTGTGTAGTGTGGGCTTGCATTCCGGTTCACCTCATGTATGTTTTAAACATAGATATAGTTTATTCCCTATGCTATAGGGCCTATAGGACTAAGGTTTAATGAATTTATGTAGGCTGTTTATTATCATGACACACATTTATTAACCTCAACAAAAGTTACACTGTGCTAAGAAATCCCCCTTTTGAAAAATGTGTTTTCTTTGTCTGACTAGTAAGTCCACAGTTTTCTGACTTGAAACAGAGAGCAGATCACATTTGTCCTGCCTGACTTAGTGACATGATTCTTTGCCCAATAATCAGAATGAGCAAGTTAAGAAGCCTAAATGTGACTTAGTTCTCCCTCTTTTTTTCCAATTTTTTCCAGTTTCATTTCAAAGTACAACAAGGCAAACAAATGTCTGACTCCTATTCAATAGTTGAAGCTTTCTAGTTTTTTCTGTATAGTCAAATTGTAGTAAAAGACTATCATATTTTGAAGAATTAATCAATGCAGACATTTATTTTGCCGATTAAAACTGTAGGTTTTCCTTCACATGCCTTAGTAAATAAAAAAAAAAATGTAAATATGCAGAATGCTACTGTGGTATTTATAATACAAATAAATACTATAATATTTATTTATTAAAAAAACAAATACCATAGTGTTTATTTACCAGTAATATTAAAAACATTTATTATTTTTTAAGTCATGTTTTCAACTCTTTAAAGAATATAAGAAACAGAAGGATTTTCACTTATCGATGGTCCTCTGCTGCTGCAGCTGCTGCTAAGTCGCTTCAGTCGTGTCCGACACTGTGCGACCCCATAGACTGCAGCCCACCAGGCTCCCCCGTCCATGGGAATCTCCAGGCAAGAACACTGGAGTGGGTTGCCATTGCCTTCTCTGATGAATGGCCCTCTAATATGCAATAAACTTTAACAATTTTTGTATAGAAATGTAATACCTGGGATTTTTGTGTGTGTGTGTTTCATTTGATTTTGTAGCATTAACAATACATATTTGTTTTTCTCTTTAAATTGCCTGGTCCACTTGGGAGGAATGAATTGCTTTGTTTGGAGATGGCAGTAAATTATATCTGCATTCGTGAATTCAATTCCTTTAATCTTAACCACTAGGCAATCAAAGCTTCCCAGGTGGTGTAGTGGTAAAGACTCTGCCTGCAAATACAGGAAACCCTGGTTTGATCCCTGGGGTCAGGAAGATCCCCTGGAGGAAGGCATGGCAACCCACTCCATCATTTTTGCCTGGAGAATCCCCATGGACAGAGGTGCCTGCTGGGCTTACAGTCCATGGGGTTGCAAAAAGTCAGATACCACTGAACCACAAAGGTTTTCACTGCAACAAGTTCAGGTAGTCAAAAAGACTGCTTGTGAAATCACATTATTATGCTAAATCTTAGAAGGTAAGTGAAGGAGAATCACAAAATCTGATTCTGGCCAGCTCCTTCTGTGTTATACCCAATGCCTCCATGCACTTCATGTTTGCTGGTGTTGTGTTAACCTGTTTTTTTCTTGTCTCTTCCTCTTTTCTAGATGTCCATTCGTTTTTTCTAAGCCTGAATCTTTCTCTTTTTCACATCTCGCTTGCATCCTTTGCCCCACAAATTTTGAGTTTTCCCTCTGTTGAAAACATGCCACTGAGGACTTTTTTTTCCCAGCTGGCTTCCTTTCCTCCTCAATGCCAGATACTCTAAAATTTCCTTTCATCCCTTATCCTGCTCAACCAAAACTCATTTTCTTAGTTGTGCTTGTAGGAGAAAACAGTTTAACATGTAATTTAATAATATGCCTGATTGGAATTGTGGTGCTTGGTTACGAGGCACAAATGGTGAATAACTCATCTGAGTTATTAAAGTTAATATCGCATTTATCCAGACAAATTCAATGTCTGAGTATCTTCTGATGAGGAGGAAGGTCCTGGGTGGAAAGAGTTACTTGATTTTCAAGTGCCCAAAGAAGACTGTTTCCTGCTCAGGCAGGAGAAAAGACTAGAATCACCACTGCCTTTCTCCCTCCCATCCTAGAAAGGATTTGCTTCAGTGATGCAAAAGTAACATCAATTTGCCATTCAAAGGAGCTGTTTACCATTTGTGTCTAATTACCATGTAGCACATAGATAATGCATAGCATTAAATATGTATCATCAGATTAACTTTGTTGTAAATTCTATCTGATTACAGTGCTAAACTCCATCCATGCATAATCATAGTTTGTTGCTTATGTGACATCATTGTCTTCTCATAACAGCAAAAAGCAATTTTTTTAAGGACACATTGCTTTCCAGAGACTTGAATTAACAACAGTATTATCTCTCCTGCTGCTGCTGCTGCTAAGTCGCTTCAGTAGTATGGGTCAATAAGCTCTTTCCTGCCAGAAAGCTAATAGATTTTAGTTATTTGACAAGATGAATGCCTTACTGATAAAATAAAAATAAAACACTTTAATCAGCAAGATCATGCCCCAAATTTAAGGTTATTAATAAAAGTACTAATGCCTCCTTTATTTCAAAATACTTTAATTTAAGCTAGAAGCCAAGTTCACTATATGGACGTAGTTGAAGATCCTAAAACGCTTATAAAAAACAAAGAAACACTTAAAAAGTACACCATTATCCTAAGATTGTTGAGGAGCTTCTAGTATATGCAGTTATGAGTTAGATCCAAATAATGTGTACTCAGTTTAGGTGATTCTTGTTATTATTTCAGCTTTGAAAATATGCTTTAGTGTAATTTAATTTGATCTATTGAGAGAAAAATTTAAGACCAGTAAGTGTTTTTAGGACATCAGTGGTTAAAATGAAGTAGTTGTAGGCACACTTACATATAGAACATTGACCAAAAAGAAAAGAAATTAGCACTTTTTAAAAAGCAATTCAAGTATTGAGGGAAAAATAAAATTGCATTCTATTTTAGAATATTAGTGCATGCAAATGATTCTTAAATGCTGTGAAAATTCATGTTGGTAGAGAGAAAAAAAATGATTAACATAGAAGGAAGTATAAAATTGCTGCAGAACAATTTACAAAGATATGTATAAAGCAGGGGTTCCCATGGAGGACCCATCAAGAGAATTCAGGGGCTCCTGAACTTAGACATGAAAAACATTGCATCTTTATTTTCTTTACCTGCTAGCTAATATTTAGTATTCCATCTGATTAACAATATAGGCAACAAACCAAAGTGCCTAGAGTATTAACAGGACATCTAACTTTGTCACTAATAGAAATAATAAATATTTCCTTGTCACATTAAATTTATGGTAGATATCTTAAAATATTGTTCACAATCATTACTACTTCAAAATTTTACTGTTTATTAAAGCTGCCACTAGGTCTTATTTTTTAGTGACTTAGTCAAGAAGGAGAACTATTATTATGTCACAATTTATATTTGTAATATGTTGATAACTATTTCAATATAACTGGCTTCTTTTCCATTCTTATGTATTTTATTTTATTCTGAGAAGGCATCTATAAACTGGTATTAAAGAGTTCATGGCAAAAACAAAGAAGAAACTAGTATAGAAAAGAAAGTTTCCTAATCAAGATGGCAGATACAAGTCTTTCCCAACTTCAGCTACCCTCACATTATTTATAGAAAAGGCACCAGACCCACGGGTGAGGCTAAAGTACCCTCCTAGGCCACAGAGACTAAGAAATACCACACTGGAAGAGTGAGGGGATCAGCTGCATTCTGACCACATTGCATCTCCCCAGAGTAGAACAGTGCTGCACCCAGAGTGCCCCCCAAGCCTGTAGTTTCTCCAGTGGGAAAAGAGGACCCTAAGTGGACATCTAGCTCTCCCAGCATTGTGGGACACTTCCAAGAGTGCTCTACTGGGGCTAACTTCCTAGAGGTAACTAGGGAATCTATGGGACTCAACCACTGGAGATTAAAGAGAGAGAGAGATTACTGGGGTGGGAATTACAGCAACCAGCACTCAGATCCTGGCAAACTGTATTTCTGCTTGTAGCAATGCCCATGCAGAGATCTCAGCCAATGGCTCTTTCTATCTTCAGAGCCAAACTGGTCAACCCATCTGGCTAGGGAGTCCATTGGACAGTTCTGCCTGATTTGGGTCCCCAGTCAATGAGCCATACCAGCTATGGAGCCTGTTATGCTGTTTGGTCTAGACAAGAAAGCAGATTTGCACCTCTGCGTACCTGCTGAGCATAACCTCCAGTCTCACCAAGTAGCCTAGCCTGAATACTGAGGCCACTGTGGAACCCATGCTACAACCATGCTTGTTCATGGATTGAAGCAAGCAGCCTTGCCCAACTGTTATGCATACTATCTGGCTGCACATAACCATGGAGCCTGAACAGTAACTCTGATAGTCCCAGAGTCCAGTCTACAGCAACACTGAGCCATGAAGTCTAACCTGTGGCCACCGAATGGCAGAGTGCAAGGTGTGATCCTGCCTTATTGCTACCTGGCTGCAGAACACAGACTGTAGCCCCACCTAACTGCAGGATACAGTTGGAGGACCCTCTCCATCAGAGAGCCCAGCCCAGTCAAGAACAGAGTATAGCCAATAGCTTACTATGTTATGAGGCCCAGCCCGTGGCCCTGTCCAACAATAGGGTGCAGCCTGAAGTCCCACTTGATGCAGAGCACAGCATGCAGCTCCAATGAACATAGTCCAGCCAGCAATGCCATTCACTCAAGGAGCACAGCCCAACTGACCAGGAGCAGTTGCAAAGCCATCCATAGCCCTGCCCACTTGCAAAATCCTACCAGTGACCCCACCTGATTGCAGAGTACAGTAAAAGCCCCATCCATATGGGAGTCTATCGAGTGGCCCTGCTTAAATGTGGAGCTCAGCCAGCAGTTTTACCCAGCAATGGAGCTCAACCAGTGATACCCTTTCTGACCTCAGATAATGGACCATAGCCTCACCCAAGTGGGGATCCCAATAGCAAATGCCATTTACCAAAAAAATTCTACCAGCTGACTCATGTAGTACCCCAGATTGAGCTGATGAGTGAAGGGGTTACCCTATGGTAGCAAACATATAAAGTCTGGAAGAGAAGACCACTTACTGAAATGTGCAGATACTAACGCAAGGACTCAAGAATTACAAATAATCCAGTAAAAATGTCACCACCAAAGGAAATTAATAAAACTCCAAGGACTGACCCTAGAGAAATGGAGATCTGTTAACTTTCTGAAAAATAAGAATAATCCTCTTAAATTCAGTGAATTATAGAAATACACAGAAAGACAACTAAATAAAATTGGGAAAAACAAAATGAGAAGTTCAACAAAGGAAAAGTGATCATTAAAAAAAAGAACAAACAGAAATCCTAGAGCTGAATAATACAATGACTGAACTGAAAAATGGAATAGAGAGATTCAACATCACACTTGATCAAGCAGAAGAAAGACAAGTGACCTGGAATGTACGCCTTTTGAAATTATACAGTCTTAGAAGTAAAAATCAAAAAGAGTGAAGAAAGCCTACATGACTATCAAAATTTCTCAAAAGAAATATTATAAGCCAAGAAAATGTGAAATGATGTAGTCAAATATTGAGAGGGGAAAAAAAAAGTTTCAACCAAGACCACTCTAGCCACAAAAGCTGAGTATCTTTTCCTTTAGGAGAGAAAATATTGTTTGAGAAAATATTTTTCCTTTGAAAAGATAAATATTTTCTCAAATAAACAAGAGCTGAGGGACTTCATCACTAGAACTGCTGTACAAGAAATACTAAAGGGTGTTTTTCAAGCTAAAATGAAAAGATGCTAATTTAAATCATAAAAACATGAATGTGTAAAACTCATGGTAATGGTAAATATATAGTCAAAGTCAAATTCTCTAACATTATAAGCTGTGGCATAATTCACTTATGACTTCAATAATCTCTTATTTGTTACACATTATAAAAATTTAAATAGTAGCATCAGTAATCTAAAATAATATAATCTGTTAGGGGAGAGAAGTAAAATTGTAACGTTTAGTATGCTATTGAAGTAAAATTG
>NW_011476845.1:23524-27693 GCF_000754665.1 Bison bison bison | reverse complement strand
CACAAAGGATGAGAACAGTAGAAGACTCATGGAACAATACATTCACAAAACAACAAATGGACAAAGCAAGTCTCTACCTATCAGCAATTAATTTAAAGGTAAATGTTTTAAGGTCTCCAATCAAAAGACATACAGTAACTGAATGTGTAAAAACAAGATTGAAAGATATGCTGTCTAAAAGATACGCTATCTAAAAGCACATGAGACTGAAGAGATGATGAAGGATATTTCAAGCAAATAGTAACCAAAAGAAACCAAGGCTCCTCTGTCCATGAAGTTTTCTAGACAAGAATACTGGAGCGGGTAGCCATTCCTTTTTCCAGGGGATCTTCATGACCCAGGGATTGAACTTAGGTCTCCTGCATTGCAGGAGGATTCTTTACCATCTGAGCCACCAGGGACACCCCTGCTATACTTATAACAAACAACATAGACATTAAGCCAAAAAATGGTCGAAACCCAGACAAAAGCAGTCATTATATAATGATAGAGTGGTCAGTTCATAAGACAATAATTGCAAATATGCAGCCAACATTGGAATGTGAAAATACATGAAATAAAGATTAATAGAACTGAAACAGGGGCTAAAAGAAATAAGCAACAGTAAACTAATAGTTGGAAAATTTAATACCCCATTTTGAACAATGGATATATGATTCATACAGAGAATGAATAGCAAAATAGTGGATTTGAACAATACTATGATTTAATATACCTTACAGACATATACAGAACATTTCATCCAATAGCAGGGATTACATACTCTTCTCAAGTACACATGGAACATTCTCCAAGATAGATCATATGATAGGTAATAGATAGCAAATTTAAGAAGACTGAAATTATATCACATCTTTTCTGACCACAGTGTTACGGTACTAGTAGTCAATAGTAGAAGGAAAGCTGGAAAATACATTAATATATGGAAATTAAGCATAACACACCCAAATAACTAATAGATCATAGAAGGAAAAGAAGAAGAAATACATTGAGACAAATCAAAATGGGAACACAACCTACTGGAACTTACTGCATGAGGTGGGGGAACAGTTCTAACAGAGAAAATTTATAGGGAGAAACACAGCAAGAAAAAAGAAAGATCTCAACCTTACTACTCCTCAAGGAATTAGAAAAATAAGCAAAAACGAATCTCAAAGCTAGTAGAAGGGAGGAAATAATAAATATTGGAGCAGAAATAAATGAGACTAAAAGACAATAGAAAAGATCAATGAAACTGAGAGCTGAATTTTTGAAAAAATATACTCATAATCATGAGACTACTATAAATAGATGCCAACTAATTGAAGAAATCAATACATTCCTAGTGGCATATAACCTACCAAACATGATTCATGAAGAAACAGAAAATATGAGCACAACACTAATGACTAAGGAGACTCAACAGTATTCGAAAATGTCTCAAAGAAATGTCTGGGATAAGATTGTTTCACTGGTGAATTCTGCCAAACCTTTAAACAAGAATTAACATTGATCCTTTTGAAACACTTCCAAAAATCTGAAGAGAAAGGAACATTCCCAAGCTCATTTTATGAGGCCAGCATTACCCTGATACTAAAGCCAGGTAAAGATACTACAAAAAAAAAAATTAGGCAAAGGACTTGAATAGGCATTTTCCAAAGAAAATATTCCAATGGCAAAGATGTACATGAAAAAGTGCTTGATTTCACTAATCATCAGGGAAATACAAATCAAAACTACAATGAGATATCACCTTACACCTATTAGAAAAGCTGTTATCAAAACGTCAGAAAATACTGGGAAGGATAAGGAAAGAAGGGCACCCTTGTACACTGTTGGTAGGAATGTAAATTGCTAAAGTCTCTACTGAAAAAGGCATGCAGATTCCTTAAAAGATGAAAGTTGAACGGAATATGATCCAGCTATCTCACATCTGTATGTATATTTGATGGAAATTAAATCACTATATCAAAGAGAAATCAATATGCCCATGTTCATTGTAGCATTTTTTTATAGCCAAGACATACAAACAAACTAGATATCTACTGATAGATGTGTGAATAAAGAGTTGTGGCAAGAAATTCCCTGACAGTCCAGTGGTTAGGAATTGATCTTTTTACTGTTGTGGCCCAGGTTGGGGAATTAAGATCTGACAAGCCACATGGTATGGCAAAAAACTCTTAAAAATTAAATAAAAATTTAAAAATACAGACAGTTCCATCCAGACCATTTTCCAGGAATAATTCATTAAAAAAAATTGTGATATATATATATGTATACATACACATACACGGATACACACACAGGAATATTATTCAGATTTTTCAAATTAAATTCTGCCATATATGACAACATAAATGGACTTTGAAGGCATTATTCTGTGTGAAATAAGTCAAAGACAAATACTGTGAAGTATCACTTATATGTGGAATTAAGACAAACCAAACTCAAAGGAACAGAATAGACTGTTGTTTGTCAAGGGTGAAGGCAATGAAAGAATGGCTGATACTGTTCCAAGGGTACAAAATGAATAAGTACTCGAGATGTAATGTGCACTATGGCAACTATAGTTAACAGTACTGTACTGTATATTTGAAGTTCCTAAGAGAGTAAGTGTTAAAAGTCCTCACCAGAATAAAGAGAAATTATGATCATGTGTTGTAATGGGTATTTAAACAAACCTTAGTGAGATGATCATTTTGTAATTTATGCATATATCAAATCATCACATTTTACATCTTGTTCTGTCCTGTGCTTAGTTGATCAGTCATGTCCAGCTCTTTGCGACCCCATGGACTGTAGCCTGCCAGACTCCTCTGTCCATGGGGATTCTCTAGGCAAGAATACTGGAATGGGTTGACATGCCCTTCTCCAGGGGAAGATCTTCCCAACCCAGGGATCAAACCTAGGTCTTCCACATTGCAGGCAGATTCATTACTGTCAGAGCCACCAAGGAAGCCAAAGAATACTGGTATGGGTAGCCTATCCCTTCTCCAGGGGATCTTCCTGACCCAGGATCTTAAAGTTACACAATGTCATAGACCTTAGTAAAACTGGAGAAAACATTTTAAAAAGTTTTCCAATTAAATGACTTAGAAGTTTCCCTTAAATGTATTGCAAGACAGTAAAATGATCAGTAGTTACCAGGCATTAATGGGGAAGAAGGGATGAAGACCGAGCACAGAGGATTTTTAGGACAGTGAAAGTAAATATTCTGTATGGTAATATAATTGTGGATACATGTCACATGTTTGTTAAAATCCCATAGAATGCATGAAATGAAGATTGAACCCTAATGTAAACCATGGACTTGAGGCAAAATTGATGTGTGAATGTAGGTTCATCGGTCCTTAACAACTGTAGCATTTTCCTGGGGGATGTTAAGGAACCTATACATGTACGAGGGCAGGATATACATGGGGATTATCTGTATTTGATGCTCAGTTTTGCTGTAAACCTAAAACTACTCTAAAAAAAGAAAGAAATTAATACAGAGGCTCACAGAAGGGGCACTTTGGGTTGGGTGGCCTGTGGTTATAGTGTCTCCTTGAGAAGTGTAACTTAAACTAGACTTTGCTGCATTATTAGGGTTCAGTTAGAGAGGGCCACAAAGAGAGATAGTGAGCAAGGGCTTAAGACATAAGGAAAATATCTATATTCTGGTGTACATCAGAAGTCATGTAGCTGACAATGAGAAAGAACATGTAAATGTTGGGCTTATACTTTAGAATGATAGAGATCAAATTAGTGACTCACAGTATATTCTCTTAGGTCTTTCTAGTGCCTAAATGGTAGGATATGCATGTCACATACTATCCTATTTGCTATAGTCCTGGCCACACCCACTACATATTACCCATTCTAATTTTTTCCTAGTCTTTATGCTCATCTGACTTTTTGACTCCTGGTATATAACTTGATTGAGAGCTTATTAAATTTGAACATGTGTGTTTAGAAACATTACTTTAGCTATAGGATGCCAAATGGCTTGGTGAAAAGAGATTAAAATAGATAACTGTAATTTCAAGTATAAAGTACAATGAGGTCTCAAAATACATTGTAGATAAATAAAGGAAAGGTGGATAAATAAGAAGTTACAAAGAAAAGATTCATTGTAAAATGTTGGTGATAGAATGGTTGTACTGTTAATAAAAATTAGCAAATCATGTGAGAGAAACAATACTTCCATG
>NW_011476845.1:22386-22600 GCF_000754665.1 Bison bison bison | reverse complement strand
ATGGAGAAACTGTACACAGTCAGCATATGACACCACGGTTATGGCAGAAAGCAAAGAACTAAAGAGCCTTTTGATGAAAGTGAAAGAGGAGGGTGAAAAAGTTGGCTTAAAACTCAGCTTTCAGAAAACTTAAGATCATGGCATCCGGTCCCATCACTTCATGGCAAATAGATGGGGAGACAGTGGAAACAATGTCAGACTTTATATTTTTGGA
>NW_011476845.1:20426-22286 GCF_000754665.1 Bison bison bison | reverse complement strand
GTCCCTTGGATTGCAAGGAGATCCAACCAGTCCATCTTAAAGGAAATCAGTCCTGAATATTCATTGGAAGGACTGATGCTAAAGCTGAAATTCTGATACTTTGGCCACTTGATGCGAAGAACCAACTCATTGGAAAAGACCCTGATGCTGGGAAAGATTGAAGGTGGGAGGATAAGGGAATGACAGAGGATGAGATGGTTGGATGGCATCACCGATGTGATGGACATAAGTTTTAGTAGGCTCTGGGAGTTGGTGATGGGCAGGGAACCCTGGTGTGCTGCAGTCCATGGGGTCATAAAGAGTTTGACATGAATGAGCAACTGAACTGAACTTGCAAGGAAATTATTGTTCTAGTTGAGTCGCTGAGTTATGTACAACTCTTTGTGACCCCATGGACTGCACCATGCCAGGCTTTCTTGTCCATTACCATCTCCTGGAACTTGCGCAAACTCCTTTGAGTTGGTGATGCCACCCAACCATCTTGTCCTCTGTCATCCCCTTTTCCTCCTGCCTTCAATCTATCCCAGCATCAGGGTCTTTTGTAATGAGTCGGCTCTTTCCATCAGGTGGCCAAAGGATTGGAGCTTCAGCTTCAACATCAATCCTTCCAATGTATAATCAAGGTTGATTTCCTTTAGGATTGACTGGTTTGATCTCCTTGCAGTCCAAGGGACTCTCAACAACTAAACAAGTGATCTAGTTTAGAGACCAGAGAAATTTTTGAAGTTGGTAGTGAAAAAAGTGACTGCTGGAAAGTTAAGTTCCACATTTCTGGAGACTACACAGGTTGAAGGGATGGATCATGTTAGAGAAATGAGAACAAAGGGAGCCAGCATATCAGGGGAGTGCCAGGTTCGCTGGTGCTTCACAAAATTGAGCACAATAGAGAGTTCTGAGGAGTGTTGAAGGAGAGCATGATATCAGGGGAAAAGATACCTCTTTTGATATACTGAATTGCAGTGATGCCTTTAAAGTAGTTATTTTCTGATAGATCTTCGTTAAAACAATCCACACTTCATATCAGATACCTGTATTCCTTAAGTGGATGTTGTTGTCTTTTGGTCTCTATCACCCTTATTTTTAAGGGACAGATGAATTTCTGTTGGGCATATAACTATCTGATGTACTATTTTCTGCTTCTCTTCCACTTGATTTGTTTTCTCTGAATTTTCATTCACTTCTTCCTTTCCTCCTCCCTCCTCCTTTCCTTTCATCCTTTCTCTTGTTTTAACAACTTTTTTGTGGTATGGTAGTGATTTACTCACTTAAGTCATGACCAGCTCTTGCAATCCCCTGGACTGTAGCCTCCCAGGCTCCCCTGTCCATGGGATTTCCCAGGTAAGATTACTGGAGTGGGTGCCATTTCCTTCTCCAGGGAATCTTCCAGACACAGGGATTGCACGTGCATCTCCTGCACTGTAGGCAGATTCTTTACAGCTGAGCCTCCAGGGACTTTTTTTTTTTTGTAATGGGCCCTTCAGTTCAGTTCAGTTCAGTCACTCAGTTGTGTCTGACTCTTTGTGACCCATGAACCGCAGCATGCCAGGCCTTCCTGTCCATCACCAACTCCTGGAGTCGACCCAAAATCATGTCTATTGAGTCAGTGATGCCATCCGACCATCTCATCCTCTGTTGTCCCCTTCTATTCCTGCCCTCAATCTTTCCCAGCATCAGGGTCTTTACAAATGAGTCAGCTCTACACATCAGGTGACCAAAGTATTGGAGTTTCAGCTTCAACATCAGTTCTTCCAATGAACCCCCAGGACTGATCTCCTTTAGGATGGACTGGTTGGATCTCCTTGCAGTCCAAGGGACTCTCAAGAGTCTTCTCCAACGCCACAGTTCAAAAGCATCAATTCT
>NW_011476845.1:19574-19759 GCF_000754665.1 Bison bison bison | reverse complement strand
ACTTTGCTAGCGCGTGAGATGAGTGCAATTGTGCAGTAGTTTGAGCATTATTTGGCATTGCCTTTCTTTGGGATTGGAATGAAAACTGATCTTTCCAGTCCTGTGGCCACTGCTGCATTTCCCAAATTTGCTGGCATATTGAGTGCAGCACTTTCACAGCATCATCTTTCAGGATTTGAAATAGC
>NW_011476845.1:18677-19474 GCF_000754665.1 Bison bison bison | reverse complement strand
TCCACTAGCTTTGTTCGTAGTCATGCTTCCTAAGGCCCACTTGACTTCACATTCCAGGATGTCTGGCTCTAGGTGAGTGATCACTACCATTGTGATTATCTGGGTCATGACGATCTTTTTTGTACAGTTCTTCTGTGTATTCTTGCCACCTCTTCTTAATATCTTCTGCTTCTGTTAGGTCCCTACCCTTTCTGTCCTTTATTGAGTCCATCTTTGCATAAAATGTTCCCTTGATATCTCTAATTTTCTTGACGACATCTTTAGTCTTTCCCATTCTGTTGTTTTCCTCTACTTCTTTGCATTGATCACTGAGGAAGGCTTTCTTATCTCTCCTTGCTATTCTTTGGAACTCTGCATTTAAATGGGTATATCTTTCTTTTTCTCCTTTGCTTTTCACTTCCCTTCTTTTCACAGCTATTTGTAAGGCCTCCTCAGACAGCCATTTTGCTTTTTTGCATTTCTTTTTCTTGGGGATGGTCTTGATTCCTGTCTCCTGTACAATGTCATGAACCTCCGTCCATAGTTCATCACTCTGTCTGTCAGATCTAGTCCCTTAAATCTATTTCTCACTTCCACTGTATAGTTATAATGGATGGTCTAGTGGTTTTCTCTACTTTCTTCAATGTAATTCTAAATTTGGCAATAAGGAATTCATGATCTGTGCCACACTCAGCTCCCAGTCTTGTTTTTGCTTGCTGTATAGAGCTTCTCCATCTTTGGCTGCAAAGATAATCAGTCTGATTTTGGTGTTGACCATCTGGTGATGTCCATGTGTAGAGTCTTCCTTTGTGTTGTTG
>NW_011476845.1:16887-18104 GCF_000754665.1 Bison bison bison | reverse complement strand
TGAGATTGCATCCAAGTATTGCATTTTGGACTCTTTTGTTGACCATGATGGCTACTCCATTTTTTCTAAGGGATTCCTGCCCACAGTTGTTGATATAATGGTCATCTGAGTTAACTTCACCTATTCCAGTCCATGTTAGTTTGATGATTCCTAGAATGTCGACATTCGCCCTTGCTATCTCCTGTTTGACCACTTCCAATTTGCCTTGATTCATGGACCTGTCATTCCAGGTTCCTATGAAATATTGCTCTTTACAGCATCGGACCTTGCTTCTATCGCCAGTCACATCCACAACTGGGTATTGTTTTTGATTTGGCTCCATCCCTTCATTCTTTCTGGAGTTACTTCTCCAGTGATCTCCAGTATCATATCGGGTACCTACCATCCTGGGGATTTCATCTTTCAGTGTCCTATCTTTTTGCCTTTTCTTACTGTTCATGGGTTTCTCAAGGCAAGAATACTGATGTGGTTTGCCATTCCCTTCTCCAGTGGACCACATTCTCTCAGACCTCTCCACCATGACCTGTCCATCTTGGGTGGCCCCATATGGCATGGCTTAGTTTCATTGAGTTAGACAAGGCTGTGGTCCATGTTATCAGATTGGCTAGTTGTCTGTCATTTTGGTTTCAATCTGTCTGTGGTCTGATGCCCTCTCTCCGTGCCTACCGTCTTACTTGGTTTTCTCTTACCTTGGATGTGGGGTATCTCTTTACATAATGTATGTGTTAGCAAACCCAGATTTGGATGTTTGCTACTCATAAGCCAATAACTTGAGAGGTAAGTGTTAGTAGAAAGGGAAGGTGCTTTAATCTGAACAGCTGGCAATGTGGGAAGAAGGTGGACTCATGTCTAGAAATCAACTCTGAAGATTCTGCTCAGCCATGCTAGTTTTTAAAGGGGCAAAGGAGGAAGATTCTCAGTGAATCACTGAGGCTGTACGTCAGGTTCTCTATCATTCTCCATTGTGTGCAGACAGGCTGACTCTTTCTTCACATGTTGTCTTGCCTGAGTGGTCTGCCTGTGGGATTGCTAAGGGGGTTCTTGGTGTGTAGAGAGATACTCATTTTTTAACTGCTTAATTCTTCATTCTTCTTATCTAGGATATGAAACAACAGATTTAATAAGGCATGATATGTATTCTGTAGAGCATAAGTCAGAAGTTAGTTTCAGTTGCATAGTGATCTCATTCCTCTAATTAAGTTCTCTGACAGTTAGAG
>NW_011476845.1:15825-16787 GCF_000754665.1 Bison bison bison | reverse complement strand
TTATGATTTCAAATGATATTTTATGTCTGAAAACAGATTTTATGATTTATAGAATTTATGGTTGCATCCTGACAAAACGATGTGAGTGAAGCAAAGGTCATACAATCCATTCCCTTGATTGTAGGCAATGCTCCTCCTAAGTCATTAAAGATGGATGGGTATCTATCGATTCTGCAGGGAAAAAAGATTCTTCAACTTCCTTCAATTATCCAGTTCTAGAGTATAATTATTCTTAATTTCAGGAAGTTCATGCATGTGTAATAGTAGAGCTCGTTTTTGTCTCCTCAATCCATCTTTGTAATCATTGATCTACATAGAACGTATTTTCATGGTTATCGACCATCTGTATTTTATGCAGCCTTTGAGTCTGCATGTGTTCCTGCACTGTACAAGGGTTTATGGCTTTAGAAGACTACAAGTATATCAATTAAGGTGATAATGGCATTAGTATTGAAAAATTTGAAAACATTTTTGTCTGAAATAACAACTTGTATTCACCACATTCATTTTTATAGTTCTTAAGGGAAAATGAAACATTAGCAATGACAGTAACAGTCATAAAACATTTCTTTCTCACTTTGCATCTGGTGGAATAAATAGTTACTTTATGACATGCTACTGCAATCTCAAAATACTTATATATGTGAGCTGCTGTTCATTTTCATCTTTTCTTCTAACTGGTTAGAAGTAATTATTTTCCCCGTTCTCCACTGAGATTTTCTTTGGCCGTTGTGTGCTACTTACAGTCCGTTGGTAAAACGACATTTATTCCAAAGAAATGTGATGGTGATGACTGTTTATTTTCATCGCTTCTGTATCTATTGTTGATTAATACCAGTATTTCATTTGTCACCATTACTGATTGTGCTGTTGTCCACAGCTGATACCAGATTGGTTCACAAATGAAGAAGAGGTAGCTTTAAACAATTCATTATTTTTTTCTTGTACTAATCAGACTGTAA
>NW_011476845.1:15389-15725 GCF_000754665.1 Bison bison bison | reverse complement strand
TATTTTAAAAATGCAGAAAAAAATATACTTTGAAAAAAAACACAATTTTATTAATAGTTGAGCATGGCGTGTCCTCAAAGATCATATTTTATGCTGCCTTATAGACTTTAAGCCATGGTATAATTTCATTAAAATTCTGCCTTTTTCATACTACACATCCATCGGCTCTGTAAGTGAGATGATGTTGGGGGTAGACCAGGAATTTTCTTGCAATTGTAAAACTTGCAAAGTGCCCTCATTTTCCTCAGACTTTCAGAACCCTGAATTAGAAAATGAGAAGCTGGGTTAGACCCAGATTCCCTACTCTCATTTGTAACTATGAGTTTACTTCTGCAC
>NW_011476845.1:12066-15009 GCF_000754665.1 Bison bison bison | reverse complement strand
TAGTTTCCTACTCTTTTTTAAAAAAAATTCTATTTATTTTCTTTGAATCCAAAGATTGATGGCTAGTTCTATATTTGGGCTTCCCAGGTAGTGCCAGTAGTAAAGAACCCACCTGCCAATGCAGGTAGACATAAGAGATGCGAGTTTGATCCCTGGATCAAGAAGATCCCCTGGAGGAGGGAATAGCAACCCACTCCAGTGTTCTTACCAGGAGAATCTCATGGACAGAGGACCCTGGCAGGCTGCAGTCCATAGGGTTGCACAGAGTTAGACACGATAGAAGTGACTTAGCTTGCAGTCATATATTTAATGAAGTAAAAAACCTTTTTAATTGATTATATCTATAAAACCACCTTCTCTTTTTTATGTATTCAGTAGGTAAAATACTCAAAATATTTCTACATAAAAAGAAAAAAATATTTACTTACTGTATTGTTTTTTCAGTGTTCTAATTCTAGATCTCCTGTGTAGATAAAAATGAACCTAGTTATCAAATCTAGTAAAGTCATATGATAGTTATGATATAATTTGCAGTAATATAGTATAGTTAACGGCTATGGCATACTTCGATACAGTGTAATATAGATACAATGTGGTGAATATTTTAATCTCTTTACATAATATTTTAGAGAGTCAGTCAGGAAGGAATACACAAAGGAGATTGAATGCTCTTTATTTCTTAAGCTCGGTGGTATACACATAGAATTATTATCTATGTATATATTTTTGTATATCTTAAATATTATACAATAAATAAAATTTGAAGCATTTGACAAGTGCTAAAAGTGTATGCTTAAGGCAGGGTTCCTTGACTTTGGCACTATTAACATTTTGGACTCAATAATTCTTTTTTGTTGAGTGTTGTCCTGTAAATTGTAGCATGTTGAGCTGCATCCTTAGCCTCTGCCCACTGGTTGCTGCTCCCTGACACCATTTGTGACACCAAAAATGCTTCAGATGAGACCCATGTCCCCTAGGGGCAAAATTATCTCTGAATGAAAACCACTGTCTGAAGAATTACTTTTATTTCTCAAATATAGGTAGTAAAGTTTCAGAATTTAATAAAATTCCAGTCATTTGCTTTTTTTTCTATGTTAATTAAAAACTCTGAGGACAGAGAGTTTGGACATTGGATAGTATAAGCAAGAGCAAAACTTAATTCTTTGTGTTTTTTAAAAAAATCTCTTTCCTAGGAATATAAAGTGTTCATGTTAAGTTCAAATTCTGAGAGAATTCATTCTCATTAAATTGCAAATAGACCTAATCAAGCATTGTTTAAAATATAGGTATTAATTATTTTTCAGAGGTGAATTCAGGCAGTTTTACTAGTGTGATTTAACTTTTTTTTTCCTTTATCACATACTAGGTGGCTTTTTGTTTTACATTAACAGTTTAATAGTGTTGAACAGTTCACTTTATACCATTTAAAAGACCTTATGGTGATTTTTTTTAATGTATGTCATTTAAGAAAGGCAAATAGTATAGTGATAACAACTTTCAATTTGGACCCAAAAAGCTGTGCCAAAATCCTATCTCTGTCACAGCCATATGAACCTGAGAAGGTTACCTAACCTCTCCGGGCACATTGTCTTCTTCATCCTCTAAATAGCTGATGAGTCTGTTGTGAGAATTAAGTTAAATAACATCCCCTGAGGTGTCCTGACATGTAGCCCAGTGCTGGTTAAATAATAGTCATAAAACAAATATCTTTTGAAGTGAGTGGGATCAGTTCAGTTAGGTTTGCTTTTTTCCCCCAAACATTTTCCTTCAAAATGTTTAATTGAATAGTCTCAGTTTTCGATGTTAATAGAATTCTGAGCAGAGTGATAATTCTCTTCTGGCTACTTACTTTCTATGCACTGTCTGGAAACTCAGAAATAAAGACATCAACTGAGGACAAAGGAAATCTCCAGGACTAGTCTACCATTTTTGAGAGGATAATTCAGAAGGCTCACTTCAACCTATTTGATCCTTTGGATCTCATTCCTTATTTTGTATTTCTGTTTATTTGCATGCTGGAAAGGTAAATGTAGTTTCCAAGTAGGCAAAAATACTTGAATTAAGATAGAACTGATTGATGGAGCTGACTCTGGGAGAATGACAGAGGTGAGACGGGAATTTCCGATGTGATCAAAACCTTTTAATATTTTTAAGTGTTCTGTAGATTTTTAATATTCCACTTGAATAAATGAAACAAAACTTTATCCATCAGTTGTTTCCCACAGGTTCACCATTGTTGAATTTATATTATTGTAAGATATTCATGTCTTCTTTTCATGTTACACTATCATTGAGCTTGAGATAAGTCTATTATACTATGAGGTCCTTAGCGCAAATGATCTGAAAATATTTTAAGTAAGTCCCTGGCATTTTTATATTTGGCTTTTATTTGTTTAGATGTGTTTTATTTTAGTATGCTGTGTAGTATTAGAATCATATATTTTACATTAGCATCATTTAAAATATATGAGAAAATATATGAAATCATGGTTTTATGAAATTTCCAACATATTACAGATTAAATTGTATATTTTAGTTTGAATATTAGTGAACAATATGTTATAAAAATTGAAGTATGTAAAATTGCAAACATGACTTTGTTCTAAAAGTTTGGTGGTATAAGAATTTGTCATATTAAACAGTTGATCAGAAATGTTGTGATCCATTCCAAATAATTATAGTTTAATAGCTACTTTGAATATTTGTTCCAATAAAGAATCACAAAAGATATTAAAAGTTTATGAGCTCACAAGCTTAGATGACGGTACTAAAATGTGGCCTGAAGAGTGCTTTGTGTTGGCCAGAAATAGGAGGGTGGGATTGCTATATGACAGCAAGGGAAGGGAAGACTTTTTAGATGGGTTTATCCTGCTGCAGATGGCTTTGTATGAAAGTTTGCAAGTGAGATTACCTCCTAGGAATGGTACACCAAGTGAGGAAAGG
>NW_011476845.1:11412-11966 GCF_000754665.1 Bison bison bison | reverse complement strand
ATATATACACTTGTTGTTCAGTTGGTAAGTTGTGTCCAACTCTTTTTAACCCGATGGACTGTAGCCTGCCAGGTTCCTTTGTCCATGGGCTTCTCCAGGGAAGAATATTGGAGTGGGTTCCCATTTCCTTCTCCAGGGAATCTTCCCAGACCAAGGACTGAACCTGTGTCTCCTGCATTGGCAGGGACTGAGCCATCAGGGAAGCCCCCATATATGTATCCACTATTATGTATTAAATAGATAACTAATGAGAGCCTATTGTATAGCACAGGGAACTCTTCTCATTGTTCTGTGGTGACCTAAATGGGGAGGCAAACCAAAATAAAGGGGATATATGTATACATATAGCACATTCACTTTGTTTTACAACAGAAACTACCACCACATTGTCAGGGAACATTTAGCAGGAGGGTTCCTGCATTCTGTTTTCTATATCTTATAAATCCTCTGTTCCTTATCAGTTCCTGGCACTGGGAACAAGTAAAATGGCACACTGTTCCCAGGACTGATGTCATAGGATGAGACATGCATGAATCTCCATCAGCAAACATTCT
>NW_011476845.1:6076-11045 GCF_000754665.1 Bison bison bison | reverse complement strand
ACTCACAGAAAGATCATTAAAACACCCTTACTCCATCAGAGCTTGCGTCCCCGTGTCTGTCTCTCTGTCTGTCTGTCTTTCTTTCTCTCCCTCTCCCTCCCTCCCTCCGTCCCTCCGGCTAATTCTCTGGAGCATGGAAACCCACTGAGCTCACTCTCCTGCTCGGCCTTTCACGACCCCCTCGAGAGGGCACGCTGAGCCTTCATGAGTGGTGCAAGCCCTGTTCTAGGGTTTTATTGGTTATCTGCGTAAACCAGGGAATATTAGCTTCTTTCTCTCTTTCACTTTCTTATGGTTGTCTCCGGACCACCAGGTTCCAGTCCACTAAAGCAACTACGCATTCATGCTAAGTTGCTTCAGTCGTGTCTGACTCTGTGCGACCCTATGGACTGTAACCCGCCAGGCTTCTCTGTCCATGCGATTCTCCAGGCAAGAATAGTGAAGTGGGTTGCTGTGCCCTCCTCCAGGGGATCTTCCTGACCCAGGTATTGAACCTACATCTCTTATATCTCTTGCATTGGCAGGCAGGTTCTTTGCCACCAGTGCCACCTGGAAAACACAGAAAGCAATAAATTAAAAAAATATATATGAACGAGAGCAGATGTGATTTAATGGAGAATTCTTCCTGTTGGAATTTTTTAAATATCTTATTTTTCCTTCTCTTCCAATTGTGGAACCTGTCTTCTGTGAGGTTTTTGATAAGGTGTGACCATTGTCTTCCAGACTGTACACACTGTACTCAGATTTAATTCTGCCTTTATACCTTGCTCATGGAATTAGACACCATCAAAAGTTAAAGTCAAAATTAACTTTATAAGTTCTCTTATTCATTTTCTTTATTTCATGGAAGGAAAAACCGAGGCTCAAAGAAGTTTACATCACACAGCCAATCTGGAATTACAACTCAGTTCATGTGATGGCCAGTTGATTTAATTCTTTTTTTTTCCCTCCTGTTGTTTGGTCTGTTTTTTCCTGCTGTGATATGCAGATGGCTGAGGAAGTTGAGAGCTTACTTTTGGACAGGAATAAAAAATAGCCATAAAAGTTTACTAATTATACAGTTCATACAATAAAAAGTAGCCACAGAAGTTTACTAATAAAACAGTTCAAGCAACATCTATCATTGGAAGTCAGAGTAGAAATTAAATGATCTTTTAAAATATTTTCTTCTGGTATTAGGGTCATAGGATTTCATTTTTGCATTAATAAGCAGCATTTGAGTAAAATGAGAGTGTAGTTCAAATACTAATAACACCATCATTTATTTTATCTCGTATGAATGATTCAAAGTGATGGCCCCATTTAATGAAATGAAGTCTTTCAGCTCTCTGAGAAAAACAAGAGTAAATATTTTGGCCGTCATTTTATAATTTTCTTAAGTGTATATAGTTGAATAGAGTTGAAAAGGAAATAAGGTCTCTCCTCTTTTTCCTTGAATGTTGTGATGAATTGCTATATCATCTCCTTGGACTTTCTACTCTTCAGTGGCTTATTCTTAAAATACCACCCTTAATGTAGTGGGGGAGAAAAAAAAAAAAAAAACAGCAGCATCAAAACATTATGTTGGGTTTTAGTCATGTAAACCCTCTTCAAGCCATTTAAACTCTTGGGCAAGTCACTTAAATTGCACGTATGGTGGGGGGAGGGGGAATGTGTTCTTATAGAATTGGGTTATTTTACCAATTCCATATACTCATACATGCAAACTGTAGACACTAAACAAATAGAACAGAAGTATGGACAAGTCCCTTGGGTATCTACTTAGCTCTAATCTTTCACCTTTCCCTAGACATTAA
Source organism: Bison bison bison (assembly GCF_000754665.1). Taxonomy (NCBI): domain Eukaryota; kingdom Metazoa; phylum Chordata; class Mammalia; order Artiodactyla; family Bovidae; genus Bison; species Bison bison. Next base: position 9,249 of record NW_011476845.1, on the reverse strand, counting down.
GTAAAGGTAATTAACTCTCCACTTGAATGTCCAACCATCTCTTGAAAGACCATTCCCAAAAGAACTCATCTTTTTGTTCCATCCCCCAGATAAATATCTCCTTTCCTTATCTCCTGGAAATCTGTTCAGCCCTTCTCTCTCCTTTGACTCTGCCTGAGACTCATCCCAGCACATCATGCATTCTTACTGATACTTTGAAGATTTGTTAGAACCATTCTTACTTCCCATTCCCACAGGATTAGCCTTATCTCTCATCACTTCACTCATTTTACTGATATTACTTTGTTTCCTAGCTAATCTTTTTCTCTAGGCAGCCTCCAATCCAGTACATCTTACTTGACTCAGCTTGATTTTTCTTTTTCCTCCATCCATTCACTTTCTTCCTTAAGAAGCAGAAACAGTGATTGCCATTGGTTTTTAGTTGTTCTTTGTTTTAAATCCTGTAGAGAATCTCTAGTTAATTTCAAAGATTTGTTGAATTTCTAAGTCTTGTTTTTTTATTAATTTTATTGAAGTATAATTGATTTACAATGTTGTGTGAGTAATTTGTACATGACTTGACTTTGCCTTTCTCCATGTCTTTGCATCCTTTGTCTTTCATATCTTTAAAAATGTGACTTAAAACCCACCTTCTTCTAGAAATGCTCTGTATTTTCTATGCCAAACTGAATATTGTCTGTTCTTCTTCTGTGCGTTTGTACTATTATATTCATAGTTTTTTCTAGTGGTATTTGAAAATGATCTTTCATGTGATGCTGACATTCTGAACTATAGCATAAGCATTCTCTGTTTTAGTAATTTTTTCAGTTCTTTTTGAACCAATCAGATGCATGGCATTGTATTCTGTTTATATGAAATACTCTGTTATCATCTCATTTGGTGGCATTTTAGAGATTATCCAAATATTAGACTGACCCTGTGTGTAGGGCCATATTGAGGGGTTGAGCAGTCCATCCTAGTATTGGTGTCAGATTTATGTATTTCTGCTTCTTGACTGTTTAATTCTGTGTTGTCTCTCAGGGTTTCTGAGAGCTATAGAAACCACCCCAGCCTCCATTGTTGAACCAGAGGACCTTATAAAACTAAGCATGAGGATTCCATACAGGGTCAAGCAATACTTATATGGAACCTACTATAGTATAGTAGGTGTTTCTGTCAGTTCTTAATGTTTCTGTCACAATCGACTGTGAAGTGAAAGTTCTTTTGCACTGAGTGGTGAAAACTATCATAGTGTATAAAGTTTCTCCAGCCCCAGATGGCTTTTTTGGAGGGAGTGTCTTTTAGGCAAAGGGATGGTGGTGGTCTCCATTAACCTAAATTTATGCAAATTGTTTTTGGCACATTAAATCCAAAGGCAACAACCACTAGATCTAGTTTACGTAAGTTCCATGATCTGAATAAATTAAAAAAACAAAATCATGGCTACTTTCAGATGAACAGATTTTGTGTTGGTGAAGAACAACATCACACATAGGGAACCTTGGGTTATCAGTCGCTTTAAATCCACAAATAACATCTCAACTAATATAAAGGCAAGGTTCTGCCCAGGATGCATATAATATGAACACATGCTTGCCCTTTGGACCAAGGGACATGTCAGCAGTCTAGAGAAGGGTTGAGCTTACTTAAGCAGGAGTTTGGGAACGTTTATCAGAGATAGTCCTCAGATCCTGAACATATGGGCTTCTTTTATTTGATAACATGCCCAGGTCTCCTTAAAAGAGCCAACAGGTCACGAGTCATAAAGAGGACAGACTTTCAGAGGATGAACAATTAGTTGATGGAGTGAACAGCCACATTGTAGTGGATGCGTAGTGCAGCACCACATCTAAAGGGAAGCCAAGATCCCCCAAAGTGATCCCTCTAACCAGCAAAAAACCACGCATGGCATAACAAAGGTATTGGGTGAACTTATATTGATACATTGTCTTATTTGTGATTAATAGTCATTTTATTTTTGTAGAATTTGTCATTGGCATTTGTTCTAGATCCTTTCTTTGTATAGTGTAATCCATTGTTTTGCATTTGATGATGGAATAGTGGTAAAGTTTTCTCAGTGAATGTTTACAAATAAACATTAACACATGTTAGTAGTTGGGAAAACAATCAGTTTTTGAGGATTCCAATGAAAACTGTTACTGGTTTAGAAACTTAGTGCCCCAGGCCAAAAATACTCTATGGGTTATTTTCAATAAATAATGTGAATACTGCTTCGAGGGCAAAATATTTCAAGCAAAACTAGATATGTGATTTGTTGTAGGATTTTTTCAATTTTTGTTCAATTAGCACTCCTCGGTTTATGCTGCGAATGAATGCCTAAGCATGAACATTGTTCAGGATTGTCTCATTGTCTCTTATCTTACTCTTTTTAAACTCAATGGAATATTTAGAAAGAGTCAACAAAAAGCCAAAAATTATTTTTCCTTAAAAAAATAAGTAAAACAAGTTTAGACAAAATGAATTAAAGTCTTGGGAATTATTACTTTGCTTGCAGAGGTAAAGTATACTGAGGAGTAAGTCTAGATTTTGCAAATATGAAGTCATTATATAGATAATGATGAACAGCTGAAAAATGCCCCTCACTGGCTCAACAGAAGAAATCAATATCAAATTGAATCAGATGAGTAGAAGCCTAAGTCCCGCACTGTAACGTTTTAAGGCAAAAATGTGAACTCTCCCTGAATAATCAAGAATATTTGAGGACATAAGATTGAATTAAGTTTTACAAAAAATCATTTGGGACTACTCCTCTAATATTTGGCTGTATGTATGCACTTCAAAGCATAGCATTAATAAGGTGTAACCATATGAGCCCACTTCGATTGAAGCCCATTGTTTATCCCTTCACCCTGGAAGAAACTGCTTTTCTGAACCTTGGTCTCATCCTCCCATGCTTTTCTTTATACTTTTATTACATAGGAATGTATATCCCTAAAACATATATGCTTAGCTTTTACCTTTCTGAAAATTTTGAATGAGTAGAATCATTCTACATACATGTTCTATTATTAGCTTTTATAACTTTTTGAGACATCCCTTTTGATGTATGTAGCTTTTTTTTTTTTCATTTTTTTCATGATATTGTTTTCCATAGTATGAATATTGCATGATTCATTTCCCCATTATCCTTTCAGGAAATGTTTGGATTATTCCTCAGTTCAATTCAGTCACTC
>NW_011476845.1:4738-5976 GCF_000754665.1 Bison bison bison | reverse complement strand
AAGAGTCTTCTCCAACACCACAGTTCAAAAGCATCAATTCTTCAGTGCTCAGCTTTCTTTATGGTCCAACTCTCACATCCGTACATGACTGCTGGAAGTACCATAGCAGTCTGGAAGTACCATATGCTGGAAGTACCATACCATAGAAGTACCAAGTAACGTCTCTGCTTTTTAATATGCTGTCTAGGTTGGTCATAGTTTTCCTTCCAAGGAGCAAGTGTCTTTTAATTTCATGACTGCAGTCACCATCTGCAGTGATTTTGGAGCCCAAGAAAATAAAGTCTCTCATTGTTTCCCATCTATTTGCCAGGAAGTGATTCAATTGCATGTCATAATCTTAGTTTTTTTAATGTTGGGTTTTAAGCCAGCTGTTTCACTCTAATCTTTCATTTCATAAAGAGGCTCTTCAGTTCCTCTTCATTTTCTGCCATAACGGTGTTATCATCTGCATATCTGAGGTTATTGATATATATTGAAAAGGAAAGCTATACCCATCTGAATGCAGAGTTCCAAAGAATAGCAAGGGAGAGAAAGCCTTCCTAAGTGACAATGCAAAGAAATACAAGCTGATTCTAGAGTCTTATAATTACTGAATTATGGTATGTGTACTTCTTCTGCTTTACCAAATAATGCCAAATTAATTTGTGGAATGCTTATATTAATTTATACTACTAAAGCGGTATGAGAGTTCTCATTACTTTAAATGAGTAATTCTCATACTTAGTTGTGTATTAATAGCATTTAGGGAAACTTAAGAAAATACCATTGCCTTGACCCCCTACCCCCAGACCAACTCAGTGATAATTTGGGAAGATGGGACCCAGGTATCATTTTCTCTTAGCTTTATTGAGATAAAATTGTATACCAAAAACTGTACTCATTTAGTGTTTATACTTTAATCAGTTTGGACATATTCATATACCCATGATACCATCACTACATCAAAGTAATAAACACATTCTTTATCTCCAAAAGTTTCCTTGTGTCCATTTAAGTTTTTGTTTTTGTGGTATGAACATATAATATGAAATCTACCCTCAGCAAATTTTAAGGTGCACAATACCATGTTGTAGATCTCTAGAACTTACTCATCTTGTAAAACTTAACTTTATAACCATTTAACAACCCCTCATTTCCCCCTCCTCTCATCCCTGACTATCATGATTCTATTTTATACGTCTATAATATAATTTGCCTATTTTATATGCTTCATTTAAATAGAGTGGTGCAGTGTTTGT
>NW_011476845.1:2184-4313 GCF_000754665.1 Bison bison bison | reverse complement strand
TGTGAATAATGCTGCAATTACCATGGGTGTGCAGGTATCTCCTCAAGATCCTTATTTCAGTTCTTTTGGATATATACAGAGAAGTGAGATTGCTGGATCATTTGGTAATTCATTTTTTTTTAATTTTATTTTATTTTTAAACTTTACATAATTGTATTAGTTTTGCCAAATATCAAAATGAATCCATCACAGGTATACATGTGCTCCTTGCATATTCTTTCCCATAGTGACTGCAGTGTTTTATATTTTTACCAACAGCATACAAAGTTTATAGTTTTCCCCAACCCTTACCAACACTTATTATTATTTTTTTTTTTTTTGTAATAGCCATTCTAGCAGGTATGAAAGTGAAAGTCACTCAGTCATGTCTGACTGTTTGCGACCCCATGGACTATACAGTCCATGGAATTCTCCAGGTCAGAATACTGGAGTGGGTTCTAGTATTACCGTTCCCTTCTCCATGGGATCTTCCCAACCGAGGGATCAAACCGAGGTTTCCACATTGCAGGTAGATTCTTTACCACCTGGGCCACCAGAGAAGCTTGGTTTTGATTTGCATTTCCCTGACCAACCTAGATAGCATATTCAAAAGCAGAGACATTACTTTGCCAAGAAAGGTTCGTCTAGTCAAGGCTGATGGATGTGAGTCTCAGTGAACTCCGGGAGTTGGTGATGGACAGGGAGGCCTGGCGTGCTGCTGTTCATGGCGTCACAGAGAGTTGGACATGACTGAGCGACTGGTCTGATCTGATCTGATGATTAGTAACATTGAACACCTTTTAATGTACATGTTGGCTATTTCTATGTCTTTGGAGAAATGTCTTAAGTCCTCTGTCCAATTTTTAAACAGGATTATTTGGTTTCTTGCTAATGTATTGTAGGAGTTATTAGTATATTTTGGAAATTAACTTTATCAGATCTATGGTTTGTGAGTATTTTCTCCTATTCTTTGGTTACCTGTTCTAGTGGTTATTTTCTTTGCTGTTCAGAGAAATTCTTTAGTTTGATGTAGTCCCATTTTGTTTCTCTTTACTTTTGTTGTCTTTGCTTTTTGTGTCATGTTCTTGAAATCATTGCCAAGACCAAAATGATTCAACTATCTCTCTATGTTTTCATCTCTTATGTTTAAGTGTTTAATCTATTTTAAATTTGATTTTTCTGTAAAGTGTGAAATAGAAGTCCCAATTTCTTTCATTGTTGTTATTGTTTGATGAATACCCACTTTTTCTAGAACCAGTTGTTAAATAGACTGTAGTTTTCCCATCATGTATTTTTGAACCCTTGTCAAAGATCTGTTACATGGATTTATTTATGGGTTCTCAGTTGTTTCCTGTATGTCTGTCTTTATCTCAACACCATGCTTCTTTGGCTACTAAAGCTTTGTGATATATTTTAAAAATCAAGAAATGAGATTATGCTAGCTTTATTCATTTTTCTCAAGATTGCTTTGGCCATTCTGAGTGCACCATTTTTTTTTTAAATCTTCCAAGGTTATTTTTATGTGAAGATGGTATTGAAAGCCAATGTCTTACACTCCAAATTATGTAGAAATTTTGTATGTTTTTCCAGGGAGATATGAATAAAGAATCTCATTTTTTGCATTGAAATCTTTTTCTTGAGTATAAATGAATTGAAGCCCCCTTGACACCATTGGTGGGCCAATTGTGGGCCATTTGTGTTTCATCTGCTTTAAAATGCTTCATTTAGTCTTTTGTCCATGTTGGAATACTTTGGTGTTGCTTTTCTTTTTTGTTTTGTCTGATTTCTTGATACATTTGGAATATTAGTTTTCTATTGCTTGCATATTTCAAATAGTTCCCAATTTTCCTGTCTTTTTCCCCCTTTTTTTTCATGGTATCTTTTCTGGAACATTTCTTGCTAATTGTAATGTACATTAATTCATCATTCTTTTAGTCTTTGTGCTTTTATGTCTGATGTAAGAAATTCCTTTCTTATCTAAGGTCATGTAGGTATTATTCTTATATTTGCCTCTAAATGTTTTAAAAAGATTGTCATTTACCTTAAATCTTTAGTCTACCTGGAATTGATTTCTGTGTATACTGTAAAGAACAGAATTTCATATTTTTACATGTGAATAACACTTGTGCCAGCATTATTTATTAAATAAT
>NW_011476845.1:1800-2084 GCF_000754665.1 Bison bison bison | reverse complement strand
ATTAAATAATAGGGGAAGTCAATCACATTTTCTTTTTCCAAGAATCTATTGATGATTCTTCATTCCACCGCATAAATTTTATAATCAGCATGTCAGACTCCAGCAACAGCACAAATTTTGTTTGGGTATTTTATTGGAATTACCTAAACTTTGGGGACAAATTTGTGTATATTGAGATCCATATAATACATGATTCTTCCTATTCTGAATGTGGCATGTGTATCTGTTTACTTATTCATTACTTTCAACATCCTTTTTTCACACTCTCCTAAATTATCTGTTGT
>NW_011476845.1:0-1214 GCF_000754665.1 Bison bison bison | reverse complement strand
GGAGAAGGGAATGGCAACCCACTCCAGTATTCTTGCCTGGAGAATCCCATGGACAGAGGAGCCTGGAGGGCTACAGTTCATGGGATTGCAAAGAGTCGGACAAGAACTGAAGCGACTTAGCATGCAATGATTGCTGAGCCTTTTTGGAAATGTTTTGAAACTGAAGTATAAAGATACTTTTCTTCCTGGAAATTTGCATGAATGACTGCCCATTATATGGGAACACTGCCAAAATGCAATCACTTTAAATTCTCAACGTGTTTCTTAATAACTAGGTATTTTAAATTCTGACTAAAACCTGCATGGGCCTGGCTTGTGGTTAGAGGTTTACAGGGAGACACTGGTTACTCCTACAGGTGTCCACAGTCAAGGAGAAAACAGACAAGACCCTGTGCTCTTTTTCTCTGTGGGTTGGCCTTCTTTGTTTTGTTCGTTTGTTTGTTTTGTTTTTCTTTAAGTCCTTCACTGGAGAGATTATCTCTTGGGGTTTTAGATGTACATCAGAACCAACTTTGCCTATACCTTCTGAAAGCTCTAGGCTTTGTGTACCATCCTATGTTTGAGGACCATTAAAGTTAAAAGCTTTAGAACACTGGAAACTGGTGGGTTTTCCTGGGGCAGAGTTGGCTTTCAGTGTTTGGTTATATCTCTGGATTAATGCTTTCCTTTAGTTTTATTTCTTTGAGCAGAGGTAGGGGGTGGATATTGTAAATTGCTTGACAGCTTATGTTTTCATATGAAGTTATTTTTAAGAAGTTTATGCATTCTATAAATTGACAGTCCCTAGACAATTTGACTACCCAATTGACTAGGGTAACTAGCTAGAAACAGAAGTCTTTTCTAAAGTATCTCAATGACTCTTTTATTCGAAAGTTGGAAGACCTGCCACTGTATTCGAATCAGTATGTTTTAAGTTCCACAGATGCCAAATATTGTTTCTCCTTAGTTAAAACAAAAACATGTTGTCAGCTTGGAAAGGGTACTTGATGTGTCAAAAAATGTCCAGGATAGTAGATGCTTCACATGGATTTTCTGTTTCTTTAACCAAAGGTACAACTTAGATATAACTATCTAACTAAGGTATAACTAAAAAGAGAAGCGAAAAGCAAAGGAGAAAAGGAAAGATATACTCATTTGAATGCAGAGTTCCAAAGAATAGCAAGGAGAGATAAGAAAGCCTTCCTCAGTGATCAGTGCCAAGAAATATAGGAAAA
>NW_011476844.1:13391-14675 GCF_000754665.1 Bison bison bison | reverse complement strand
GTCTCCTATAAATTGTATTTTCAGAGCTCTAAGTCGTCTCTCCCTGGTTCACTTTCTGAAAAGTGATTACCATCTTTAACTTATTAAGATGTACATTTTGTTGATCACTGAATAATCAGAAAGGTATAAACATTGCTCTCTTTCAAGTAATAAATACATGTCTATTACTTTTAGCATTCTTTCTGATTATGTTGGTTGCACAATGTATTCTGTCCACTAGGGAATTTTGTCTTGCCTAATTTTGCCTCTGGATACTGTGCAGATGGCATGATACTTATTATGTTGATTGATTTTGAAAATATTGCCACATGGGGATGTGACTTTTTTTTTTTTGAGAACTTCTCACTCCCAAGGAAAGAGAGGCAGCAGGGATTCAGTGGTTGTACCCAAAGCAACATCACAAATCCTATTAAAAGTTAAAAGAATCAATGACATGTTTGAGCAGGAACAATATCCTGCTCCTTAAGGAGCAGGCAAGATTCCTTAACCCTTGCTTTTAAAATCCAGACAGAAAGTGTTCTCCTACCAGGCTACAATGTTGCTGGAAAGTCAAATTGCAAGAGAACATATGTAACCTGGGCCTGTCAGGAGAAGACCTTCCCCTCTGTCTCCCCCAGCCCTCTGCTCCCTGTGATATTCTTAGTAAAAAGGAAAGTAGCCTACTATCCTAAACCTAGTTCTATGCCACTGTTTTCTCTCCCCAATAAATGTAATCACAGTTCATCCAACTGAAAGCAAGAAATCTAGAAGATTTCCCAGTTATCTCTCTCTCCCTCACCAATTCTCCTTAACCAATTAAGAGATAATAACTACAGACTATGATTCCTAACTACTTTCCAAGTCAGATACTTCTCTATGTTAATCATCTTCTCTAATTGAAGCAACAGTTATTATTCATCTGGACTAACGCAATAGACTCTTAACAAGTCTCTTTCCTTCCACTTTTATACATCTCTAACTCATTAGCCATATTTCATCTTAAAAACTAACAGGTACAATTCATCCAATGTTTCTAATCTGGAAGAACGTCATCACCTTCATCAAGTTGTACAAGTCAGAAATCCTGGAGTCTCTCTTTATACCTGATGCTTTCTCACCCATCCATAGTCAATTTGTCATTAGGTATTAGTGACTTTTACCCCAAAATATATAGCACATTTATTTATTTATTTTAATTTCTACCACTATCTCCCTAGTCTGAGTCACATAATCTCTTGCATGATCTAATATAATAGTCGCTAATCTGTTCTGCCTCACTCTTGTCTTGCTTTTCATCAATCTATT
>NW_011476844.1:11953-12201 GCF_000754665.1 Bison bison bison | reverse complement strand
CAGGACTGATCTCCTTTAGGATGGACTGGTTGGATCTCCTTGCAGGCCAAGAGACTCTCAAGAGTCTTCCCCAATGCCACAGTTCAAAAGCATCAATTCTTCTGCGTTCAGCTTTCTTTATAGTCCAACTCTCACATCCATTCATGACTACTGGAAAAACTATAGCCTTGACTAGATGTACATTTGTTGACAAAATAACATTTCTGCTTTTTAATATGCTGTCTAGGTTGGTCATAGCTTTCCGTCCA
>NW_011476844.1:8640-10501 GCF_000754665.1 Bison bison bison | reverse complement strand
GTTCATAGTGATGCTTCCTAAGGCCCACTTGACTTCACATTCCAGGATGTCTAGCTCTAGGTGAGTGATCACACCATCGTGATTATCTGGGTCATGAAGATTTTTCTTGTATAGTTCTTCTGTGTATTCTTGCCACCTCTTCTTAATGTCTTCTGCTTCTGTTAGGTCGATATCATTTCTGTCCTTTATTGAGCCCATCTTTGCATGAAATGTTCCCTTGCTATCTCTAATTTTCTTGAAGAGATCTCTAGTCTCCCATTCTGTTGTTTTCCTCTATTTTTCGCATTGATTGCTGAAGAAGGCTTTCTTATCTCTCCTTGCTATTCTTTGGAGCTCTGCAATCAAATGGGTATATCTTTCCTTTTCTCCTTTGCTTTTTGCTTCTCTCCTTTTCAGCTATTTGTAAGGCCTCCTCAGACAGCCATTTTGCTTTTTTGCATTTCTTTTTCTTGGGGATGGTCTTGATTCCTGTCTCCTGTACAATGTCATGAACCTCCGTCCATAGTTCATCAGGCGTTCTGTATAGAGGATCATTTTTTTAGTAATAGGAATAGCAAACAAGTTTCACCTCTTTTGTGAATTCCAATCAATTGTCATTAGCTTCTTAGTGCAGAGGACTGATCAGGATTCTGAGACATTGTCAAGTCTCATTGAAAAAGATAGTCATAATTGATCAACAATGCCAATTACAGTTAGGTGTGTGTGAGTGTGTGTGTTTATGTGTGATAAAAGTTCTTTTATGTGTGACAAAAAGTACTTTTTTTCCCTGAACTATAGTTAACCAAGTATGAAAATACCATCTCTTAAAGTATTTTAATTATAATTAATGCTGGATTATGCATTTAGAAGTCTACCACGTCATGCCTTTCCCTTCACATGGCACTTAGTTTATGTTCAATTATTACTGAATGGATGTGTACTTTTGCTTGCAAAATATAGTCCAGAGGGATCTTGTAGGCAATGTAATTCTACATATGAGGGAATATAGATTTAAAATGGGTTCACAAACAATCAAGGGATATCATTGATGTTTTGATGATTCTATATTATTTTACAATAATCACAAAATTAAACCACTCTAAATATCACTTGGATTTGTAAGGATACTTAAACTGCCCACTGAGTGTGCTAAACATGGAGTAAGCTGAGGTTGCCTCTCCTGTACTGTCGTGGATTATAAACCACATTACCTTTAAACAATATTGTCTAAATACTTATTTCATATACAGAAGTAGATTTTTTTTCTATGTTTCTTTGTTTTGAAACAAGGAAAAAACAAGACATAGGATTGTTTGATGTTACCAGTAGGGGAGAACAAAAGCAAATTTGAAAGAGGCCATTGTGCTTTTCTTTCTGAAGCATTAACACAGGAAAGGAAAGGAAAGGGGATGAGGAAGGTGGATTAGAGAAATAAAGCCTTTTCAAGAATTGAGATTTTTGAGTTTATTGTAAAAACTTAGCCAGGTCAAATGCCTAAGGACAGAACTAAATGAAAATAAATGGAGACTTCAGTAATTGGATTCACATCAAATAATAATAAAGTAGAAATTAAAACAATATTAAGCAGTATTCCCTTGAAGAAATGATAAAACAATAAGAACCAAACACCCATTATTCAGAGTGAGTTATAAATTTCAAGGAGGGGATATTTTCTATGTGCTAATAAACTTGGAATAATAAAATGAATAAGTTAGAATGTGAGAGAGATTTATTGATGGCTGGTGTCAATGTTTGGTAAAACTTAAAGGAAGCTACTGGTTTATAGCATGCAGACAGGCAACAAATTGTCTTCAAATGTAAGATATGGAGGAAAGCAATATATTTAGCATTGAGGTTAAGATAGGAGACTTCTGAGTTGAAA
>NW_011476844.1:4464-7847 GCF_000754665.1 Bison bison bison | reverse complement strand
TTGAGTGTGAAAGTGTGTTAGTTGCTCAGTCATGGAGGTCAATCCAAATAGTGCTCATGTACGTGCTCAGTCACCAGGGAAATACCAGAGGCTCATTATGCTTTAAAAAATATATATTTTTTGTGATGTAAACACCAGTGGATAGTAATATCCAGAGAAGAGAGCAGTAACCTAAAGATGAGAGGAAGTATATTGTCAGATTTTTCTTTTCCTTTGCTGCTTCCTGCTCTCAGCCAGGCTTCCCAGGTGGCTCCAGTGGTAAAGAACCTGCCTGCCAATGCAGGACACCAGGGTTGAGAAGATCCCCTGGAGAATGACTTAGCAACCCACTCCAATATTCTTGCCTGGAGAATCCCATGGACAGAGGAGCCCAGCGGGCTTCAGTCCAGAGGGTTGCAAAGAGTCAGACATGATTGAAGTGACTTAGCACACATCCTTGGAATTCCTCCCCTAGTTCACTGAGGCTATTAGCTGTTGTCCTTTAGTCATGGGTGGCACCCCAGATGTGTCTTCCCTCCCCTACTCATAAACTTGCATTTGGATCTGACACCGTATCCCACTCACTACTGGGGTCATCATCCCAGGTGATGCTATTGTATCTCTAGTGGTATACTAGTGGTCAGTCAGTTCAGTTGCTCAGTCATGTCTGACTCTTTGCAACCCCATGGACTGCAGCACGCCAGACTTCCCTATCCATCACCAATTCCTGGAGCTTGCTCAAACTCATGTCCATCGAATCGGTGATGCCATCCAACCATCTCATCCTCTGTCGTCCCCTTTTCCTCCTGCCTTCAAATCTTTCCCAGCATCAGGGTCTTCTCCAATGAGTCAGTTCTTCACATCAGATGGCCAAAGTATTGGAATTAGGTAGTAGTGGTGGCAGCAGCCAAAACCAAAGCGTCGTTCAGTTGACAATTCTCTTCTCACATGTTCTAGTACTTTCTGTTTCAGTATTCAGCCTCTCTTGTCTCTTCATGATGGTATGCTCAACTACAGAAAGGATGTTCTTGAATATGCACACTGAATAAGTTGTATGATGGTAAAATGCCCAGCTACATTTAGGTGATCTTCACCATTTAAGGAATAAGGTGAAAACAGATTTAGGGAAGGAGAGCATATGGATGGGAATGGCAAACTCTAAATTCCAGTCACAGATCACTCATGTATTGAGTACACAGGTGATCAAAGTGAATTATTCTCCCCTTCTCCTAATGTAAAATGATTCCTTCTAATATAATTAGGGTTTTCCTAATGAAAAATGGAAATCCCAACACCCAACTTAACATCCTGAAAATTTTGTTGTATGGATCCACTAGATGAATTATAAAGAATAATACACCTATAAAGTGTGTGATTGTTGAAAAAGTGTTTATTCCTGTTCTCTAAGAGTGTTTTGAGAATAGAAGAGCAGTTTATTTCTTCCTACCAGCCCATAGGCTGCTTTTTTCCCCCCAAAATTATAATGCATATAAAAATTGTATCTTGGACTCCTAAGTGGAAGTTGAGGAAGAAACAGGCAACTTGGAGGACCAGAAATAAGATCAATTTTTAATCAGTGCTTGCTTTTTCTCCAAAGACTACTAATGCTATGTTATTACTATTCACAAGTCTCCTAGGAGAAAATACAATTTCTATGGGTAATTAAAAAGAGAATTGTCAAATAAAGAGGAAAAAAGAAAGGTTGAGGAAATTCGCAATGAAACTAATTGGACTACCTGAGTAGGCAGAAATGGAAGGTGATAGACAAAGGAAGCTTTTTTAAATAGGAAAAAATGTGATCTTGGTTGACCTTCTGTTAACTAAATTATGCTTCTCTGAAATATTAGGTACATTGTCCTTTAATAAAATCCTCTGAGGTATACTGTTTTTTCCTAATCTATCATGGAAGTCCTACATGTTTTTATTATTAACACATTTTTTTTCTTAACTGACAATAGGAGTAAAAAACTGCACATTTATTTAAGGAAATTTTTCTGAATGACTCTGAAAGTACAGCAGAATTTTCTCCAAAGCATTCCTGCATCACAAAAAACAAAATGACAAAACACATCAATAATATTGGTAACAATAACAAAGAGATCAATAGTCCTGAATTATCAGAAGTATATTCACTTTGCATTTCAGCTCTTCTCTAACTTTTGCATCTTTCTTAGGTTGGTTCAGATGAGCACATCCTTATAGATTATCATATAATTTCTTCTGAGCAATCTTAATATTCTTAAACTTAAGTTCAGTGAGGCTGTCAACCACAAAAGATATTCATTGGTATAAGAAGACTAGATTAATTAGACTTTCTGATGATAGATAATTTATGTCCACTAAGTATTAATATCACACTGCTTTAACTATGAGCTGTCAAAGAAGGAAATTAGAATACTCGCTAGCACCATACACAAAAATAAACTCAACATGGATTAAAGACTTAAATTTAAGGCCAGACACTATAAAACTCTTAGAGGAAATCATAGACAGAGCACTCTTTGGCATGACGCAACAAGATCTTTTTTGACCCACCTCCTAGAGTAATGAAAATACAAACAAAAATAAACAAATGGAATGTAATTAAACTTAAAAGCTTTTGTACAGTGAAGAAAGCCATAAACAAGATGAAAAGACAACTCTCAGAATGGGAGAAAATATTTGTGAATGAGGCAACTGACAAGGGTTTAATCTCCAAAATATACAAACAGCTCATGCAGTTCAATATCAAATTTAAAAAAAAAATCAACCCAGTGAAACAACAATGTGCAGAAGACCTAAATAAACATTTCTCCAAAGAAGACATATGGATGGCCAACAAACACCTGAAAAGATGCTCAACATCACTAATTATTGGGCTTTTTTTGGTGGCTCAGCTGGTAAAGAATCAGCCTGCAATGGAGGAGACCAGAAATGCAAATAAAAACCACAATGAGGTATTACCTTACACCAGTCAGAATGGCCATTATCAAAAAATCTGCAAGCAATAAATGCAAGAAAGGATGTGAAGTAAAGGGATGCCTCCTAGACTGTTGATGTTGAATGTAAATTGGTATAGCCACTATGGAGAACAGTTATGGAGATTCCTCAAAAAGCTAAAAATAGAAATACCATATGACACAGCATTTCCAGTCCTGAGCATATACCCAGAGAAAACAATAATTCAAAAAGATACCTGCATCCCCAATTTTCATTGTAGCACCATTTACAATAGCTAGGACCTGGAAGCAGCCTCAATGCCCATCAACAGATTAATGGATAAAGAAGATGTGGTACATGTATACAATGGAATATTAGCCATAAGAAAATGAAATTGTGCCATTTGTAGAGATGTGAATGGACCTAGATCAGATCAGATCAGATGAGTCACTCAGTCGTGTCCGACTCTTTGCAACCCCATGAAT
>NW_011476844.1:0-1002 GCF_000754665.1 Bison bison bison | reverse complement strand
CTGGACAACTGATGCAAACATTCAGTTTGCCAACCAAGTGAGTTTAAATATCGTTTATCTTCAATTCCTCCATCCCACTGTATCTGGGCCCCAAATTTAATCAATCACCAAATTTCGCTAATCCTACTGAAATTTTCCAAATCCCTATTCTGCTTATTCTCTCCATTACTCCCATTATTTCATTATACTCCCATTATACTGCTAAGTGAAATGAACCCCTCTTCTACTCTTGTCTGAGATTTTCCAATAATTTTCTAGGTGATTTTGTTCCTCTCCTTTTCACTTTCTACAGTGAAGCCAGGTATCCCCCAAATATGAATCTTATATTTTCATTTCCCTGACCAGAACCTTTCAGTGAATCCCATTGCCTATGAGATTTAAATTCCTTAGCCTAGCACATAAGAGCCTTTATGTTCTAGCCCTTGCCAATCTCTGTAGCTCCCTGAGGAACTGCTCCACAATATACAATATGAACTTCATAGCAGCTACTTGCATATCCTTGAATGCACACACCAGATTGTCAGTCCTCCTTGCTTTTACACACATAAAGGCATGCATGTGTGTATTTAAAATACACATATTTTAAATATCCTTCTTTGCTATGTCCTTGGGAGGAATGTCTCTTCATTCCTTGAAAATGAACTCAAATGATACCTTCTCTTTGGAGATTGCTTAACCTCTCTAAGCAAAACAAAACCCTTCCTCTCGTGTGTTTGCATAATAGCTGCCTGAATTCTTTTGCAGAGTATAATGGAGAGAGAGGAGGCTTTGGATTCTCAGGAGTAGGCTATATATTCAGAGGTCATTGCTTACTAACTGTATGACCTTGGACAAATTATATCAACATGGGATATAATGAAACTCTTCAAAAACAATTTGACTGAAATGTTTGATTCATTAGCTCCTCTGCCTTAATACTAAACATGAAATGATTCTTGACTGAGTAGAAAGAAACTGTGTTAGCTTTTTTCAGAAGAGATAATTTATGTTAAGTTTGTGAGA
>NW_011476843.1:17673-19005 GCF_000754665.1 Bison bison bison | reverse complement strand
TAAATTAAAATGTGCAAAAAAATGTTAAATGCTTAATATACCTGAATACGTGAGTACACATAATTTGTACTTTTGGACTATACCAGGCAATGACTTGAAGGAAAACATATTGATTTAATCAAGAAGATAGAACTAATTTTAAAAATAATGATTATGATTTTATGTAGGTGGTAAAGCAATGATGTAATTTATAAACACAAAAGCCACACAAAAATAGAAAAGTGCAGTCTGGAAGCACTAAAGTCTTGATATGAAACAGGTCTGCATAAACAAACTAATCAAAAAAAGGCCAAAGTTTAATTGACTAGTAACAAGTTATTTTTAGCATATGCAAAAAATAATTATGAAAATGCCCTTTGAAACCAAATTGCATGTTTCAAAAAGGACAAATCTCTTGAGAAAGATCAGAATCACTAATTTTAAGCTATATTCAATTGTC
Source organism: Bison bison bison (assembly GCF_000754665.1). Classification (NCBI taxonomy): domain Eukaryota; kingdom Metazoa; phylum Chordata; class Mammalia; order Artiodactyla; family Bovidae; genus Bison; species Bison bison. The sequence continues at coordinate 18,566 of NW_011476843.1, read as the reverse complement.
ACAGATACAGATAGATACTTCTCACAACATAAATATTGCATAATCAAATACTACTTTATGCAAAACCTATTCAGCACATTAAATAAACTCCATAATATGTCATGCTTTTTAGTAATTATATTTATCTCTCCAGCATGCAATATTTAATTCAAGAATAATTTACTGAAGGAAATACACAAAACTTCTTGGTAAATTTCTGATTGAAAAAAGCATGTTTATTAAATAAGTTTGGATATCTTAATGATTCTTGCTTATAATTACATTCTGCCTGCCCTTTATCTCCCTGTCTTCTATTTTATATCAAAGGAAGAGAAATGAGATAAAGAGAAGCAAGTTGCTGGACTAGACCTATACTGGAATATTGCTTTACACTTAGTCAAATGCAAGACCTAGAGTGCTTCTAAACGCGGTCACTTTCCTCCATTCAGTTTTTGCTGTAGGAGTAATATTACATAAACGGAAAACACATACACATACACACACACACACTTTATGTAATACATATTTATTTAAAGCAATACCTGACATGTTATTCAAATCCTGGTTGTATGAAATGAATCAAACTTTTGACAGTGACTTGAGTGTGTGTGTGTGTGTGTGCAGCTTTCAAATACTGTGGTTCATACTAGTGGGTAAGAATATGCCCTAAAAGTAATATTCCATAATTAACAAGCAAGCTCATTTCCTAGGAGAGATCCGTTAGCACCTTCTAGCTAACCCCACTTGTGAATTGCCATTCATAGCATTAAGATCACTAAGAAAGCAAATTTTAGTATAGAGGACACCAATTATTTTTCAGCTTAAGTTCCTTTTTCCAAAATTGCCTGTGTATTTCTGTCATGGAAGGATAAAGAGAAAATCATCAAAGGCTGTGGGGACTTCCCTGGTAGTCT
>NW_011476843.1:13545-14612 GCF_000754665.1 Bison bison bison | reverse complement strand
AGAATCCCAGGGATGGCGGAGCCTGGTGGGCTGCAGTCTATGGGGTCGCACAGAGTCGGACACGACTGACGCGACTTAGCAGCAGCAGCAGCATAGATTTAAAGATGTTATCTGCTAATTCAAATGTGAAACCAAGCAGTGCAAAACTACCAGCAATATGAAAAACAAAATCAAGGAATCATGTCATCAACAAAAGATACTTTAACAATCAAGCTGTAATGTACAAAAGTCTGTGATCTAGCTGATAAAGAATTCAAAATAGCTGTTTTGAAGAAACTCAACAAGCTACAAAAAATACCACAGAAAGACAATTCATTGAAATCTCTCTCACACACACACAATCATGATTATCATAGCAAAGGAAATCATCAACAAAATAAAAAGGCAATCTATTGAATGGGAGAAAACATTTGCAAGTTATATATCCTAAAGGAAGCTAATATCCAAAATATACGAAGAACTTATGAGTAAAAAAGCAAACAATCAGATTTTTTAAAATGGGCAGAAAATCTAAACACAGTTGACCCTTGAATAGCATGCATTTGAACTGTGAGGTCCACTAGTATGCAAGTTTCTCTCTCTCAGTAAGTATGTGCTATCGTGTTATTACATGATCCATGATTGGTTGAATCCACAGATGCAGAACCAGGGATACAGAGAGCTGACTAAACAGTTATTTGCAAATGTGACTGTGTCAGAGGGTTGGCATCCCAAACCCCTGCTTTGTTCAAGGGTCAACTGTAGGTATTTTTCCAAAGAAGACCTACAGATGTTTACAGAAAGATGTTCAACATCACTAATTATCTTGGTAAATGCAAATCAAAACCACAATGAGATATCACCTCACAACCTGTTAGAATAGTTATTTTCTACAAAAGACAAGAAATAAGTGTTGGCAAGGATGTGGAGAAAAGGGAACCCCTGTCCACTGTTGGTGGGAATGTAAATAGGTACAGCCACTATGGAAAACAGTATGGAGGTTTCTCAGAAAATTAAAAATAGAACTACCATATAGCCCAGCCACTTCACTTCTGGATAATTATCCGAAGAATATGTAAACTTATTCA
>NW_011476843.1:12815-13445 GCF_000754665.1 Bison bison bison | reverse complement strand
ATAGATACTGAGAACAGATTGGTGGTTACCAGAGAAGAGAGTTGAGGCAAAATAGGTAAATACGGTCAATTTGTATGGTGATGGATGGCAACTAGAGTTATGGTGGAGATCCCTTTGTAGTGCACACAAACATTAAATTATGTTTCAGGTCAAGTAAAAAATAAATGTTCAAAATGAGATCTTTACTAAGAGATAAAAGTCATTTAAAAGAACTAAGCAAAATTTCTGGAGCTAAAAAAAAAAATCAATGATGAAGTGAAAAATGCAATAGAGAGCACCTGGAATAAAGCAGAGCAAACAGAAGACAGAATAAATGAGATGATAGGAATTTTGAAATAACCCAGTCAGAACAGAACAAAGAAAAAAGAATGAAAAAGAGAAGAAAGTGTATGTGACTTGTAGGAGTCCAGCAAAGGAGTAAATAGTAGAATATTCAGGGTTTTACAAAAAGAAGAAAGGGAGATGGGGGCAGATAGCTTACCTAAAGAAAAACAGCTCAAAGAATTCAAACCTGGGATATGAATTAGACATCCAAATTCATGAAGCTAATAGATTAATTTATTATCTCAAAGCAAAAAGATCTTCTCCAAGACATTAATATGAAACTGTCAAAACTCAAAAATAAAGAGA
>NW_011476843.1:8005-12078 GCF_000754665.1 Bison bison bison | reverse complement strand
GGGCTGCCGTCTATGGGGTCGCACAGAGTCGGACACGACTGAAGCGACTTAGCAGCAGCAGCAGCTCTATCTTGTAAGAAATGTTGAAAGTAGTTTTTCAAGCAGAAATGAAACGACACTAATCAGTGACATGAAAACATATGAAAATACACAGCACACTGGTAAAGAAAAATAAGCAGTCAGATTTAAAAACTCTAATTACATAATGCAACAGTGTGTTAACCACTTAACTATAGTACAAAGATAAAAGGAAAACAATAATTATAGCTACTGCAATTTGTTAATGAATATACAATATAAAAAGAGGTAAATAATGGCATCAGAAATAGAAAAGGGGGGAGTAAAAAGGTGAAGTTTTGTAGACAATTGAAGTTAAGTTGCTATCAGCTTAAAATGTACTGTTCTTTCTATGACATGTCTAACATAAGCCTTATGGTTACTACAAAGTAAAAATCTAAAATAGATGCACAAAAGATAATCAGAAATAGAGCCACAGAAAAATCACCTACTTACAAAGATACATATAAACAGAGGGGAAAAGAATCAATGGAAATACAAAACAGAAAACAGAAAGATGGCATTAGTAAGTTCTTAGATATCAACACTGACTCTAAATGCAAGTGGACTGAATTCACCAAACACACAATGACTGAATGCATTAAAAAAAAAAATCAAGACCCAACCAAATGCCGCTTACAAGAAACTCACTTCAACTTTAAGGACATACACATAGGCTCAACATGAAGGGATAGAAAAAATATATTTCGTAAGTGGAAAACGAAAGAGAGCAGAGGTAGTTACACTTTTATCAAACAGTGCGTACTTGAAGTCCAAACTGATAACAAGACAAAGTCATGTAATGATAAAGGGATCAGTCATCAAGGAAATATAACAATCATAAAGATCTACGTATACAACAGAACACATAAATATGTTAAGAAAATACTAGCAGATCTGAATGGATAAATAAATAATAATAGTAGGGGATCTCAGTATCCAACTTTCAGCAATGGATAAGAAACCCAAGAAGGAAACACTGTGGACTTACCAAACGTTTGTAAAATATCCCATCCATTTTTCCATTTTTTTTTCAAATGCACATGGAACATTTTCCAGAAGTGATCAAGTGATCGTACTCAAAACAGTTAGCAAATTTAAGAAGACTGAAATCATACCAAGTATCTTTCCAACCACAACTATATGAAACTAGAAGTCACAAGAAGAAAGCTGGAAAATCTAGGAATATGTGAAAATTTAACAACAACTGCTCAACAACCTTGGGTCAAAAAAGCAATTTTTAAAAATCTTTCAAATGAAACAGAAAAATAACATATCAAAACCTATAGGATGCTAAAAAAAAAAAAAAGCAGTTTTTAAAGTTTATAGTGATAAATACATATATTACAAAAACAGATTACAAACAAACAACTTTACACCTCAAGGAACTAGAAAAAGAAAAACTAAGCCCAAAATGAGCAGAAGGAAGAAAGTACAAATTTCCAAATGGAAATAGAGACCAGAAAAATAGAAAAAAAAATAAACTAAGAATGGATTCTTTGAAAAAATAAGCAGAATTGATGAATCTTTAAGTAGACTAAGAAAGTAAGACTCGACATCAGAAATCTAAAATATGACACAAATGAACTTATCTACAACAGAAACAGATTGACATATAGAGAACAGAGCTGTGGTTGCCAGTGCGGTGGGGGAGGGGTGGACTGGAGTCTGGAGTTAGTGGATGCAAACTGTTACATTTAGAATGGATAAACAACAAGGTGCTACTGTATAGCACAGGGAACTATATTCAGTATTCTGTGATAAACCATAACGGAAAAGAAGGTGAGAAAATGTATATATGTGTAACTGAATCACTTTGCTGTACAGTAGAAATCAACACATGCTGTAAATCAACTACAATAAAATAATATTAAAGAATAACATCAGAAATCAAAGAGGAGACATTACAACTGATACTATAGAAATACAAAGAATTATAAGAGACTCCTCTGAATAATTATATGCTGGGAGATTACATAACCTAGAAGAGAAAATGGATAAATTCCTAGAAACACACAATCTTATACCAAGACTGGATCATGAATAAGTAAATTGAACACACCAAGTAAGGAGATTGAATCAGTAATCAAAAACTTTCCAACACAGAAAACCTCAGGATCAGATGGCTTTACTGGTGAGTTCTACCAAAATTTGAGAGAAAAATTATTATCAATCTTTCTCAAACTCTTCCAAAAATTCCAAGGAAGAGGGAATACTTCCAAAATTATTTCATCAGGCCAGCATTATCCTGATATCAAAGTCAGGTAAAGGCACTACAACAAAACTACAGATCAGTGTCCTGATAAATACAGATGCAAAACCTCTGTAACAGCAAACCAAAATTGATAATACATTAAATAAGGATTATATACCACAAACAAGTGGAGTTTATCCCTGGGATGCAAGGCTAGTTCAACATATATAAATCAATTAATATCATATACCACTTTAATAGAATGAAAGGAAAAAATCATATGACCATTTCATTAGGATGCAGAAAAAGCATCTGATAAAATGTAACATCCTTTCATGATTAAAAAAAGAAACTGGGTATATAAATAACGTGGTGGTGGTAATTTAGTCACTAAGTTGTGTCTAACTTTCGTGACCCTATGAACTGTAGCCCGGCAGGCTCCTCTGTCCATGGGGATTCTCCAGGCAAGAATACTGGAGTGGGTTGCCATTTCCTTCTCCATATAAAGACTGTATGTCAACATAATAAAAATCATATGAAACAACACTGCAGCTAACATTGTGATTCAAGGGTGCAAAACTAAAAACTTTCCTGTAAGACCAGCAACATAACAAGGGAGCTCATTCTCATCACTCTTATTGAATGTAGTACTGGAATCCTAGCTAGAGAAATTAGGCAAGACAAAAAATAAAAGGCATCTAAATCAGAAAGGAAGAAGTCAATTGTCATGATTTGCAGATGATATAACAGAAAATCCTCAAGACTCAACCAAAATAATGGCTGGAATAAACTGACTCAATAAAGTTGCAGGATAAAAATCAATACACATAAATCAGTTTTTATACACTAACAGTAAAACATCTGAAAGAGAAACAAAAGTATCCCACTCATAATGCAATCAGAAACAGCGCTTAGGAATAGATTTAATCCAGGAGATAAAAGATCTGTATATTGAAAACTATGACTTTGATCAAAGACATTGAAGTCAAAAAAAGGAAAATATTCTGAGTTCACACATCAGAAGAATTATTATTAGAATGTCCATACTATTCAAAGCCATCTATAGATTCAATGCATTCCTTATTAAAATTCCAATGGGATTTTTCATAGAAATAGAAAAAATTCTAAAATTTGTATAAAACTACAGAACACCCTGAATAACCAAAAGGTCAACAATGGAAACATCACACTTCTTGGTTTCAAACCATACCATAACGCTATAGTAACTTAAACGGTATGGTACTGGTATAAAAATAGACATTTTGAGCATTGGAACAGAATAACCCCCAGAAATAAACTCTTGGATTTACAGTCAAGTAGTATTTGACAAAGGAGCCAAATACACTCAATGGGGAAGCGTAGTGTATTTATTTAACAATAGGGTTGGGAAAACTGGATAACCATGTGCAGAAGAATCAAATAAAAACAGTATATAATATCATTTACATTGAAAATCTAAGGGAACTCCTGGCACTTCGGTGGTTTGGAGTCCAGACTTTCACTGCTGAGGGCCCAGGTTCAATCCCTGGTTGAGGAAATAAGATCCCACAAGCTGCATGGCATGGCCAAAAGAAAAAAAAAAAAGCCAAACTTATAAAATCAGAGAGTAGAATGGTGGTTACCAGAGGCTGGGGAGCAGAGGAATTAGGGAGATGTTGTTTTCAAGGGTACAAACTTGCAAAAAGCATAGATAAATAAGTTTTGGAGATCTAACACACAGCATAGTAATCCAGCCAACAATACTGTATTGTAAGTCTCAAAGTTGCTGAGAGTTCAGTGTTTAACTGTTCCCACCACAGAAAAAGAACTAGGTGATATAATA
>NW_011476843.1:7194-7328 GCF_000754665.1 Bison bison bison | reverse complement strand
GGAGTTTCTATTGTTGATCCACTTTCAAAATACCTTCATCCCACATGACGGTGAGTCATTTTGTGCTGATGTTCGAATCCCTAGTCATGAGTTTGAGCAAACTCTGGGAGATGGTGAAGGAAAGGGAAGGCTGG
>NW_011476843.1:4337-6259 GCF_000754665.1 Bison bison bison | reverse complement strand
TTTTAACCCTTAAAAATGGGTAATCCCACTTTCAAATACTTTAGATGGGCTACTTAATGATCTTGGAGACTCACATTGTGTGTATACATATATGTTGCGTCCTGAAACTACTTCCTTTGTAAATTTAGTCCATAATATTCCCAGTGCTTTTTCTACTAGTAGGCAAGAAGGGAAAGTTCTAGAAACTGCTATTGTGGCAAACACAATAACGGCTCACACATTCTGTTGCAGAAAAGAGCAGTTCTAATGACTTTGTCACACTTGGTGTATATTTTACCAGAAATGCTAGAGGTTTACATTTAAAACCCCTCCCAAAGTGGTAAAAGTGGCTCAGCACATAATGTTGAATCTTCCAGCTCAATAAAACACTTCTGTATCCTCAAGCAGTGATGAGGCCATCTGGAGCCTGGCATGACCAGACCAATGGGCAACACTGGTTACTACTCCTTCTCCTCAAGGAACATTAACTAAACTCTCCTTTTAAAGCAAAGCATCTGGACCTATTTATCACCATTTAACAATGCAAATGGGGTTGCATCTTAACAAGAGGGCTGTATTAAGATGCTGAGGATACAGCAAAAAGAAATTCAACAAGGACAGAAATGACTGTCAACATCTCACCTTGCCCAAAACTTAGAACTCAGTGTCTTGGGTGGCAAAAAAATCCCCACTCTGTTTCTGTATTTGAGAGTCTCCTTGACTTTTCAAAATAAGATAAAAAGTTCTGATTCTTCAGAAACAGATGTCACTTCATCAACACTGAACATTTCCTGACCCACTCACACACATATACACAGAAATCTAACAAACTCCTGAATGAATCCTGACTTCTCAGAGGCCTCCTCATCCAGCCCCTGACCCCTGATTGATGGTTCCTTCCTCAAGGCCAGTACTGAATCTTAAAGGCTCTTCAGTAGTGCAGTAACACCTCAGGTTCCTGTTTAGAAAACTGTTTGAGCCGCAAGACTGGGAGCTAGCTTCTGCTGGGTTAAAGAAGGAACCCCAAACAGAGATGCTTGAAGAAACAATCGTTTCATTGCTCATGATCCTGTGGGCAAAGCAAATTACGTGGCCAAACCCTGAGTCTGTGCCCGTAGGGACCAGTTAAAGGTGTGGCTAAGGAAGGTGGAAACAAACGGGACCAGCACTGAGTCATTTACTGCAGAGGGGTTCATCATTTCACCTGTGAGCTCCTTCAAAGCTTGTGGCTGGATTTCCTACGACCCTGGTGACTTTTTTCTTTTGACATATGAGAGACAATGAGGCTTTGTTAGTTGCTCAGTCATGTCTGACTCTTTGCAACCCCATGGACTGTAGCCTGCCAAGCTCCTCTGTCCATGGAATTCTCCAGGATAAGGATGATAATCAGGAGACAGGAAAGTATGTATGTTCTCTTTTCATTTCTATTTATGTTTAAGTTGACTTCAATGTATACTCTTTTTTTTTTTTTAAACTGAGACTAGCCTAGTGTTTTACAAACCAAGAGAATTCATCCTACCAACTTTATAGAAATATTAAGTAACCATGACCACAGCATGTTATTCCCTAGAACCTCACCACTGCCTGTAGATCTACATTCAGAGAAGTAGCTATTTCCATTTATTTTTTTATTTACAAGTTAGTTGTCTATTTACACAAAAGACACCACTTAATCGACTGTTTCAAGTATAAAAAGGAATTCTTGTTCTTTTGGTCACTATTTTTATCTCTTGAAAATGCTCTAATTGAATGATTCATTCATTCCAAAAATAGTATTTAGCTTGTTATGTGCAAGAAACACAATGCCATGGAAGATACTGTTTTCCTATTTGCTCTCCCCTCCCTATCCCAAGTTAATTCATTCATTTCTTATTTGTTTAGCAAATATATACTGACTATATTATAGGCCAAGTGCAATGACAACTCTGCATAGCAAACTCATA
>NW_011476843.1:0-1212 GCF_000754665.1 Bison bison bison | reverse complement strand
ATTCCCAAAAGGCTATCACTTTTCAAGCTTTTTTGCTTGCACTTTACTTTCGCCTCACTGGACAATACAAGTCACGCAGTCAAGCCCAGAGTCATTGTACAAGAGGCTCACTCAGGGGCATGGATATAGGGAGCTGTGACCAAACAGGGGAAAAACACTGAAACACTCTGCCACACGTTTGTTTGTTTTTTTTTAATTTTGTATTTTTGGCCAAACTGAACAGCATGTGGGATCCTGGTCAAGGATAGAACCCACACCCCCTGCATTGGAAGCACAAAGTCTCAACGACCGGACCACCAGGGAATTCCCAGTTTCATTGTTTTAACTATGAATGACTTGAAAACTTCTGGGAGGATTTCCTACTATTTTCTACTATAATATCTCAGGGATTTACTTACATTTATGTAGAATCAATGCATTGTGACTGCCAACTAAAGAATGTCACACACCATCTATCTCTACAAGGATGGTCATCAACTACTGCAGTCACTGACCTTCAGCCACCCCCGAAAGGCATCACGGCCGAAATCTGGAACGAGGCACTCTGTGAGCTGGGAAAACTGGCAGAACAGGCCTTCAGATACGTGTTTTCAGGAGACATTTTTATGAAACCGATTTCCTACATCTTCCCGTACTTAGAAAAGCACTACAACCATTAACTAAGAGGTCTGTTCCTCGTGACTAGTAGTTACCTTCTACCAAGACGGGCCATGATAGCACGTAACCCTTCTATAAAACCAGCATAATCACAAAATACTCCTCTTTGGAATAGTTCCCCAGAGCTGTCTGAGAGGCTGTCTCCTGAGCTATAGTTCCAGGAAGTCCCCAAATAAAACTCAAACCTCCCATATTTTGTGGTTTTATTTCAGTCAACATTATCTAGGTACAACTACTGTTTGATCTGGTGTTCTTCATCTAGTGTCACACACAGTGTATCAAGAAAATAGTTTGCCTAGTAAAACACCCCCTTATTCCCTGCAAAATCTCATACTTTATATACCTATTGTTGCCCTGCTGTACCCTCAAAAAAAGGCAAACTATATAAAATATACAACACTTATCTAAATCACCTAACAAACATTACCTTTATTTCATGAGACTAAAGTTAGTAATTACCCCAAATTAGCCTCCTAACTATATCTATGCATTACTTAGATGTGTAAAGTTCATAAAGACAGGCATCCCCCTCCATCTGCCATTTACTCCAACAAA
>NW_011476842.1:89718-90073 GCF_000754665.1 Bison bison bison | reverse complement strand
ATATGATAAATTTGCAGGAAAGAAACCCTGGTTTTTGATAAGGATCAAAGACTGCTGACTTTGCATCCCCTATTATCCTCTATGTGTAACTTAGGGTATAAAAGCCCCTGTTAAAAATAAAGCTACGGGCCTTGCTCACCAAAGCTTGGTCTCCCCATGTCATTCTTCCCTCAATTTCCAGCTGAGTCTCCATCTGGAGCGCGGATATCCTCTGCGACCATTTATTTGCCTGGGCTTCTAAGACCCACTCGAGAATGTGTCTAAGGCAGGGCACCTTCCGCTATTCGAGAGGGCACCTGCAGCCTCCGTGGTCAGAGCTAACCTGGTGTCACGGGTTATATTGATTTTCCGTGTA
>NW_011476842.1:81205-85968 GCF_000754665.1 Bison bison bison | reverse complement strand
GACAGCATCTGGTCCCATCACTTCATGGCAAATAGGTGGGGAAACGATGAAAACAGTGACAGACTTTATTTTCTTGGGCTCCAAAATCACTGCAGATGGTGACTGCAGCCATGAAATTAAAAGACCCTTGCTCCTTAGAAGAAAAGCTATGACCAACCTAGATAGCATATTAAAAAGCAGAGACATCACTTTGCTGACTAAAGTCCATATAGTCAAAGCTATGGTTTTTCCAGTAGTCATGTATGGATGTGAAAGCTAGACCATAAATAAGGCTTAGCACTGAAGAATAGATGTTTTCGATTCTTTAGTCCTGGAAAAGACTCTTGAGAGTCCCTTGGACAGCAAGGAGATCCAACCAGTCAATTCTAAAGAAATCAACCCTGAATATTCATTGGAAGGACTGATGTTGAAGCTGAAACTTCAGTACTTTTGCCCCCTGATGCAAAGAGCTGACTCATTGGGAAAGACCCTGATGCTGGGAAAGATTGAGGGCAGGAGGAGAAGGGGACGACAGAGGAGGAGATGGTTGGATGGCATCACCCACTCAGTGAACATGAGTTTGAGCAAACTCCAGGATCAGTGAAGGACAGGGAAGTCTGGTGTGCTGCAGTCCACAGGGTGGCAAAGAGTTGAACACGACTCAGTGACCGAACAACTGGAAAGTGCAATTAGAGACAGAATGTGAATCAGCCATGGTAGAAGCATGGGGGGAAGGTGGGCAAGGATGTGGGACAGGTATCCTTGAGAAGGAGACAGAAACGCCCTCGCATGCCAGGGACGAAAAGCTTGCAGGCTTTTGGAGGCTGAGGAATGGAGCCAGTGGGTCAGACTGTTGCCTTTGTGAGAGGAGAGACTGGCTTCTGCGCTGCCTGAGTCAGGAGTAGACCTGGGAGTGGGGCAGCCTGGCCACGTGGAGTAGTTGCTGGAGAAGCAGAAAGGAATTCCGCCCGAAGGGTCTTGTGATGTCCCTTTGCAGACTCAGTTAGAGAAGCACCAGCTGCCAAGGTGCGGGATTTTCCCTACGATTCTCCACAGGCCTAGGAAGTGACCAGTGTGCCTTTACACACTAGCATGAGCCCCCAGCAAGTAAGGACCCAGGCCGCTCTGCACTCTGCTCCTCCCCATCCCTTCCACACCAGCGGGTCTCACCCAGAGCGCCCACCTGTGGGCCCAGCCTGGGGGGACCCAGCATCCGTGGTCAGGCTCCAGGTGAGTCCAGGAGCACAACGGAGATCCCAGGCCAGGCCACAGCCTCCGAGTCTGGGAGAGTCTTGACAGAACTGAAGTGACAAGGTGGCTGCATGGTCCAGCCGGGGTCCTCCCTTCCCCACCCCCCTGTCCCAGGTGGGAGCAGTCCCAGCCCACCTGGGGGCTTTGGAGAAGCCAGCCGGCTGGTCCCTACCAGGTGAAGGCCTGTCCTGGGAGGAGGCGGCCATGCGCAGTGGACCCCCGCCTCGTCCCCAGGGGGACAGCCCGGCCGTGGGGGCGGGGCCGGGAGAGGGTGGCGGCCATGCACACGCAGGGAAGGCAGCCCCCCAGCTTCCTCGGGGTTGAACGCAGGGTGTGAGGCCGGGCAGGAGCCCCGGTGACCCCCCTCGGGGCCGCTGCCCGGATCCCCTCCTGAGGGGGAGCTGCCTGCCTCCCCTGCTTTGAGTCCTGGGCCCCTGCTCCCAAGCTGGTCGCCTCTCAAGTGACTCGATTCTTGTCCTGTCTCCGGGAGTCAGGGTCTCTGTCCCAGTGGTGAGGCCGACCTACCGGCCTGCCCCCACAGCCCCTGCAGGCCCTGCAGCCCCGTTCTCCAGCCTGGGCTGCCCGGGCCACACCGCTGCGCTAGGCAGAGCCGGACCGCAGGCAGGGCCACCCCACACACAGAAGCAGACGCCTGCGCCTGGCCCCTAATAGAGCAAAGTGTGAAGAGAAGATTCCCTTAATCCTTTTCAGAGTGCTTTTACTTCCCTGTGGGCAAAATTTCAATTTTTATCTCTTGTTTAATTCTTTGTTTAAAGTGACAGCTTTAATAATCAAGAAAAACTGAGGTCTCAAAAGAGATCTTACAGATGTGAATTCAGGCATGTTTTGACACCTCACATTTTTTACCCTGAAAACAAAAGATAGTTTCATTTAAGTCAGATATATCTTTGCATATATTTTTCCTTTGAGAGACCCTCACCCTCAACTGTGTAATAAAGGTGAAATCTTGGTGTGGTGGGGTGGTGGTTCAGTTTTATTCGACTCTTGCGGCCCCACGGACTGTATCCTCACGGATTCCTCTGTCCATGGAACTCACGCAAGAATACTGGAGTGGGTTGCCATTCCCTTCTCCAGGGGATCTTCCCTGACCCAGGGATTGAACCTGGGTCTCCTGCATTGCAGCCAGATTCTTTACCATCTGAGCCGCGGGGGAAGCCCTTGACATCTCCGTGTATACCATCTGCTTTTCTGCTTTTAATTACGTGATCTCAGATTCCAAACTGAGCAAACTGAGATGAGACATGGTCCTCGCTTCCCTGGGGACACAGGCAGACGTGCGTGAGCTCGGGGACAGGGCTGTGCCTTCCTCTGCCTTGGCTCCCTCTCCACCTGGGCTCCAAGCATGCCTTGGGCAAGGGCAGCGGGAGTCACCGGACACGCAGCTGTGCTGTGCTGGACAGGGTTGTCCGGAATCCCCAGTGCCATGCTGTCAGGAGGTGGGGTCTTGGGGAGGTGGTGAGGTCGTGTGGGTGGAGCCCCACAAATGGGATCACTCTCCTGGTTACAGAGCCTCCAGGAGTCCCTCTCCCTGTCTCTGTCTCATTCTCTCTGTCTCTGTGCTTCTGTGCCTCTTGGCTTAAGAGCCAGGGCCGCGAGGATCTACTCTGAGCTCCCAGGCTCCCAGCCTTGTCCATGGCAGTGGAACCAGAGCCTCAGGAAACCTTCCCACCAGAACCCCTGTCTGCATGTGGCCATCCCAGGCGCCAGCCACGACTCCCACCCTTCAGGAGGTCCTGTCCCTCCTGCCGAACTGCTTCAGTGAGCAGAGCTGGGTGCCAAACACATCCTATGAGCTTGTTTTTAAAATGATATTCAATCAGCATACTTTCTGGTCCATTTCCTAATACCATAATGCAAGACACAGGGTAATTACTCCAAATGCAAGGAGATAAGAAGTCTTTCCTTTGGTTGCAAAGACAATTTATTCAGTATTTCTTCACAGATGAATCCTCAGATAAAATAAAAAACTGGAAAGGTTTTAATAATTTCCTATTTTATTTCTTGGCAAAAAAAAGGAGAACAGATAATCATCAACAATAAGGCATCTTCTCTTTGTGAGCACAAGCTAAATGCCTCCTACTTTCTAAATGTCACTGCTACAAAATACGTCTATAACTTCTGGGATCTGCACTGTTCCACATGGGCTGCAGAGGCACCACTGGGGTGAGATGTTCTGAACAGGACAGTGTGGCCCAGCTACACACCTCCAGGCCCCCTTCCACTCCATGCAGGCAAGTGGGCCTGTGCTCGGGCTGTCCCCTCCCCTCGCCCTGTGCTGGCCATAGGTGGTGGCCGAGAGCTCAAAGGTCAGCCCTGGAAGAGAGCATCACCGTGAAGAACCGTGGCTGCAGGGCTGGACCGCCCACCCCCGCCTGTCACTCACACTCACACTTCACTGATGTGTCCCCGCCAAGGCACCAACCTCAGGCTGAAGAACAAATCTAGCCCAAAGAAAACTCTTGATCAGTTGGGAAAATGTAAAAATCAGGTGGCAATTAAGCCCATACCTGATGGTTCATTTTATGTCACCTTGGCTAGGCTGTGTGTCTTTCTATGGGAAGTTATATACGCTAGATATTTATAAACAGCAGTTAATTCTCACAATCTGGAGGCTGGATGTCTGAGATTAAAGTGCTGACCTGGCTGGGTTCCTGCGAAGGCTGGCCTCACAGTTGCAGATGCTGACCTCTCCCAGTAACCTCCCTGGGGTCTCTTTTCTAAGGACACTAACCCAATTCACTGGGCCCCACCCTCATGACCCATCACCTCCGCAAGTCCTCACCTCCTGACACTATTACTCTGGGGATTAGGAGTCCAACATATGAATTTGGGTGGACATGAACATTCAGACCATAGCTCCACAGTACTATTTGGCGTCAAACACCACCTAGATGTCACCATGAAGATGTTTTTAGATAGAATTGAAAATCAAGTCTGCAGACTTTGAGTAGAGCAGGTCATCCTCCATAACGTGGTGGCCTCCTCGAGTCAGCTGAAGGCCTTATGAGGAAACACTGAGCTTCCCCAAGGAAGAGGGGTCTGTGCCCAATCACAGCCTCAGACTGCAACTACAGCATCAGCTTGTTCCGGTCTCCAGCTGCTGGTCTTCCCTGCAGATTTCTTACTTGCCAGCCCTACAGCTGTGTGGGCCATTTCCTCGACATAAATCAGTCTCTAGACAGATAATAGACAATTGACAGATAATAGACAGTGGAGCCTATTGGTTCTGATACACCCTATTTCCTGCTGCCTCTGACAATGGGGTCAGCCCTGGGTCTGTATTTCTGCAGTACACGTGCCCACAGGGACTGCACAGAGGCTGACCTCAGAGGGGTAGGCTCCGGCCACTCCAGTCTGACCCCAGACACCACCCAGGCCGTGATGGGCCAGCACCAGCCTCTGGGTCTCTGCCACCTCCTCAGCCCCTTCGCCCACCACCGAGGGCCAAGGCCATGTGGGGTGGATGTGGGCAGCTCATGTGGGAGGACCTGGTTGGCACTAGGGGATAGATG
>NW_011476842.1:71596-81079 GCF_000754665.1 Bison bison bison | reverse complement strand
GGTGGGTAGATGGAAGTATGGTGGGTGGGTGGTGGTGAAAGTATGAACAGCTGGATGGGTGGATGGGTAGACAGAGGGTGGTTGGTGGGTGGGTTCATGGATTCGTAGATGGGTATGTGGATGATGAAAGGATGGAGGGAGGCGTGAGTAGAAAGAGTCATCCTCTCTCTGCAGCTCCATGCCTGCTGATAGTCCAGGGTATGATGTCCTCCTGCCTGGACTACTGCAGTAGAAAATGACCCACCCGCATCAGCTCTCATGAACTGCCATTCACTCTTCTCACTGCAGCTAGGAGTAAGGCTTCAAAGTGATGCTTTATCACATCAGGCCTGCACCTAAAAACCTTCCATGACTTCCTTTTGGTCTGAATAATGTCTTCCCCATGATCAGCGGGCTCTGTGGGACTGAGCCCCAGCCTTTACCAGCTCTGCCCTGTCCTGTTCAGGCTGTCTCCAGGCTCCAGCTCCGCTCTTCCACTCCTCGAGTGCCCCAGGGTCTCTCCTGTCCCCAGAGCTGCAGACACTAGGGCATCCTGCTCCAGCGAGTATCGTCTTCTGGAGAACACCTGCTCATCCTGCAACTAAGCAGAGGTGTCCCCAGCCCCCCCTAGCCCGCCAGCCCTCTGTGCCATCCAGGCCCCTCGGCTCCTCATGCTCACCACCGCTGCGCTCAGCCCCATGTAGGAGGGGCCTGTCCGTGTCTCTCAGGGCCTGAGGGAGCCCGTGAGGGGCTTTCCCTCACCTTGGTATTTCCAGTGCTAGACCAGGGTAAGTGCTGGAAAATCCTAGATTAGCCGTGAAAGGTACATGATGAAGCTGTGGCAGTGCGGTTTCTTGCAAAGGGCCAGACATAAACTCCTTCTTCTCCAGGTCCATTTGGTCTCGGTCACAGCAGCTTAGGTCTTCCCTTTAAGCTCATAGTAGCACAGGTGATACGACCAACAAGCATGGCTGAGTGCCAATAAAACTTTATTTACACAAACACCGATGGACTCGTTCAGGCCAGGATTCATAGTTTACTGACCCTTGTTCAGTTGCTGAGTCATGTCTGACTCTGCAGCCCCATGAACTGCAGCATGTTAGGCTTCCCTGTCCTTCACCATCTTCCAGAGTTTGCTCAAGTTCATGTCCATTAAGTCAGTGATGCCATCCAACCATCTCCTCCTCTATGGTCCCCTTCTCCTGCCTTCAGTCTTTCACAGCATCAGGGTTTTTTCCAATGAGTCAGCTCTTCCCATCAGGTGGCCAAAGTATTGGAGCTTTAGCATCAGTCCTTCCAATGTATATTCAGGATTGATTTCCTTTAGGATTGACTGGTTTGATCTCCTTGCTGTACAAGAGTCTTCTCCAACACCACAGTTCAAAAGCATCAATTTTCAGTGTTCAACCTTCTTTAGGGGCCAAGTCTCACATCTGTACATGACTACTGGGAAAAACCATAGGGTTTGACCCCTGTGATAGTTAAACACAAAAAAGAGAAATTGCTTTAATTGGATAAACAAGAATATTCCTCTTTTCTTATCTGCTTTCATTATAAATTTTGATCTTTAAAATGTAAGCACACCAACAGATTATGGGTTCTTCAGAGCCATTAATAACACCCAAGGGTCTTGTCTCTTTACTTTCATTAACAATCAGGCATTTTTAGTTAAAAAAAGAAAAGGTGATAATTAACATACAATATGCAGCAACACAGGCCACGCATTCTCATTCTTAGTAAAAAAAAAATTGCCAACCATTCGTGCAAGTATTCCTGTTAGAAGATCCTGATTTCAGCCTTTTCTACATAGTGCTGTAGTCTGCATTCTTTTGGAGCCCAAATAAGAATATTGTTGACTCAGCTAAATCTTTCTTAATGAATGTGGCTTAATTGTCCCAGGAGTTCTGCTCAGTGCTTCAAGCCAACATAATATAACCACAAATAAATAGAAACAAAATCACCCTTGAAGAACCAGTGTGCCTGCTCAGGTCAGATGAAGCCAGAGGGCTGCCAGAGGGCACAGCGAGCTGTGTTGCCTGGAAAAAGTTAAACACCAGAGAGCATGGTGGTTCTGATACTTTCTAGAAGGATTAAGATTACTTTCCCAGTCTTTAGGAGAATTAGGCTGAAGCTTAGTTGGTGCAACAAATTTAGAAATAAATGCACTTGCATTTGAAGATGATGTGTCTTTGCCTTGATAAATAAAAACTTTAGAACTAAACTGAACATCAGCTGCAGGAACCTGCTTCTGGCATGGTTTTGATGTCAGCATCTTCTCATCCTCTCTAGTAATTTTCAGTATGCATTTCTATTTTCGTGTAGTTATTTATAGGAGCATTTTATCAAAAACCGGCTCAAATCTTTTTGGATGCAGGGGTAGTTCAAATGCATGAAGACACTCAGTATTCACTTGGCAATTGCCCCCAGAAACCCTGTTCTCCTTGAGTGACAAGATCAGCAGGGCAGCACGTGTGCTCCTGTCACCATCAACTTGAAATTTAAAGTTTAAAGAGTTTCACCATCAAATGCAGTGTCGTGGGCTGCCCTGAAGCAGGTGTTTATTATCACGTGCGCAAGTGTGAAGCAAACACAAATCCTCAGTGGAAAACGGGCAGAGGACATGAGCAGACAATTCTTTTTAAAAACTGCACAAATTAGCACACTAGGTGCGGATTAGCGTGCAGTATCGTGTTGCATGGAGGTGACAAACGCCAGCGCCTGGAGGAGGTGCAAAGCTCATAAACAGACGCGGGACCGGCCAGAAGAAGGGGAGACGGGGATGGGCCTTCCTCCCCTGAAGCCGGAGGACACGCCCCACAGACAGCCGCTCCATCCTCCGGGCATTTGTTGTAAGCACTTAATCATCATCGATCATTTGACATGTACTCACCAGTAAAAGGCAGCACTGTGTCCCCCATCTGCTGACCTTGGCTCTTGGGGGCTGAGATGAGCCCCTGATGAGCCTCATGAGCGAGGGAAGTAAGAACAGGCCCAGGTCCAGCCCCTTATCTGGGGGGGTGTGGGGGCATGACCGGGAAGTGGGCAAGGACAGGGTCTACAGCTCAGGGGTGCCAGGGATCCCCGCTCCCCCTTCCTTCAGGGCCCCGGGCTCACTTCCAGGGCAGTTAGCCTGACCACCGCGCACTGACGTCAGCAACTCTCCAAGTCCCTCCAACGCAGAACCTCCTGCTGAGGGGTCAGAGGTCATGACGTCATCTTGTTGCTAGTCACCATGGCCGCTGAGCTGAGATGCGGGTACTGTGACTGTGGTAACCGGTGGCCTCACCCCCTCCCTGAGATGCTGCCTGGCTTGGCTTGGCGCGCGGGGGGGTGGGGCGGGGGGAGAGACAAGATTCATAAACAGGTAACAGAGGGAAGTGCCGAGAGGAGAAGCACGAGCCTAGGAGAATGACAGCGCCCAGCCTGCCCCTCCGAGGGACCCAGCGGCCTCCTTATCAGCAAGACGCAGGGTCCTGACCGCGGTGCTCCCCCGGCCTGGCCCGGGGCCCACGGCTGCAGCCTGTGGGGTCTCAGTGGGACCAGCAGACATTACAGCAGGGTCACGGGGCCTGAGACGCCAGGTGCTTGGGTGGCGGGGAGGGGGTCCTGGCCGCACCCCGCCCCTGCCCACCGCCCTCCCGGGAGGTCCCGCCCCTCTCCTGTGATTGCAGCTTTCCTGGTCACAGGGTGAGCCTTTCCTCTTCTCCTCTGCTTCCTTTCTCACCACAAAGCGCGTTCATTTCACATCCCTGAAGCTGAGAGGCCTGAGGGGCGGGAACCAGTCAGCGAGGCCCCCAGAACCGGCGCGGGGAGCCGGCCCACCCCTGCGCTGGGAGGCCGGGCGCAGAGCCGGGGAGAGAGCCCAGACTCAAGCCGAGACCCCGAGGGACGGGGAGAAACGCCCCTGGTCTCCCTACCCACCCCGAAGACGCCGGGCGGGGCCGGGGGCAGCGCAGAGGCGGGGCCAGCGCGGCGAACCGAGGAGAGGCAGCTACCGCAGACAGGGCCCAGGGCTCGTAGGAGGGAAGCGGAGTCGGGCACAGAGCCCTTACAGACCTTGAAGCTGCGCTCAGAGGCAGACGGACCCCAGAAACAGAGTTCCACAAAGCGGAAGTTTTGTGGGCGCATTCCTCCTGCCGGCGGGAGGGGGCGGGTGAGCTCAGCCCTATCTGTTGCAGAGACTCGGAGGTCAGGGCAGAGGGCGCCCGACCGACGGTCCTGTGACCGCTCGCACCCCTTCCCCGCGTCCCACCCTCCTGAACACCCTCCACCCGGCCCGTAACACGGTGAGTTGCCTCCGCCAACTGAATCCTCTACAGGAAAGTTCTCTCTGTACCCATCCATGCTGGGCGCGCACCTGGCCCAGTGAAGGAACATTACAAGTCCCGGCAATCCCCAAGCCTGCTTCACCGGCTTACCTGATGCGCCCCTGAAATGCTTCACACACGGCCTGAAGGCAGGTATTTCTTGAGTAACTGAACCTTCCGGAAGGTAACCCTTACCTACTGTCAGAGTATTTTTCAAAGTAAAAGTCTTCCCCACTAAAGAGGAGCCTGTGTGTCTATGGGGTAGATGAGATCGAAGGGTTAGGCTTGGGGTCAGGGTCAGAGTCGGGGTCAAACTCAGGCACTTTCACCGTTCCGCAGTCAACGTCTGTCCCTGGGATGACAGATCCAAGGCCGCATCCGCGCCCCGCCACTGCTCTTGTCCAGGCTGGAATCTCAGAACCGCACTGCCTCTCAGGCTGATCAGAGGTAACAGCTCACCTGGGCAGACGCACCCCCTGGACGAGGGAGGCCGAGGTGTAAACAGGGAAGATCTAGTGATCCCAGGGCAAAGGGGGCAGACATGGGAATAACACAGAAGTAGCGTGAACCGCAAAGGTTCTTTGCTGTTTGAGAAATTCAGGTGATCCCAAACACTCACAGCTGCGGCTGTCATGTCCGAAGCAATGGTGGAGCGTGTCCAGTAAATAAACACCAACGACCTCCAAGATACTCGGATCGAGGCATCGATGCCTGAAGGGACACTCGTGTACTGACCCGTGCACAGATGTGTCTGAGCGTGTCATCTCATCCCGCCCACGTCTGTGCTCAGTCCCCGAAAGTCTGCACCATGCCTCCAGCTCCAGCCATCACCATATGGATCACAAACCCTCCCCTTGACAGACATGCCCTAACAGGAACTTGGGAGAGGCTTCATTCTGGGAGCCCTGGCTTAGCACAGGACGCCAGGACACGGCCAGTTAGGAGAGGGTCTGCTCGGCCTGTGGGCACTACCTACACACTAAGCCAGGTCCCAACTCATGTTCCAAATGCATGTCCTTTCCCCAGGAGCTGTAGGTGCAAGTGTTCCAGTCCTCAGACAGGTCATGTTCTGCCCGGGAGCTCAGCCCCAGAACCGTGGAGGAAGCTCAGCCCCAGAACCGTGGAGGAAGCTCAGCCCCAGAACCGTGGGGGAAGCTCAGCCCCAGAACCGTGGGGGAAGCTCAGCCCCAGAACCGTGGAGGGAGCTCAGCCCCAGAACCGTGGAGGGAGCTCAGCCCCAGAACCGTGGAGGGAGCTCAGCCCCAGAACCGTGGGGGAAGCTCAGCCCCAGAACCATGGGGGAAGCTCAACCCCAGAACCATGGGGGTGCCAGTCTACCACTTTCACACAAAGGGCCGCATGCCTCTGGCTGGTGTGATGCTCAGAGTCTGCCCCTCAGACGTGTGTGTGGAAGCCCTGCCCCCGGCACCTCTGAGCAGGCCTGCCTTTGGAGGCAAGGTCTTTGAACAGGTGATTGAGTTAAATGAGGCCATTCGGGTGTGTCCTGATCCAATAGACCCAGTGTCCTTGTGGGAAGAGGGGATCAGGATATAGAGACCCACACACACAGGGTGGCCAAGCAAGGACACGGGCAGGAGACGGCCATCCACAGGCCAAGGGGAGAGGCCTCAGGGGGACAAGTCCTGCCCACACCTGGGTCTTGGATTCCAGCCTCCAGGACGGGAGACAATAAATGTCTGTTGTTCGCACTACATCCATAATACTCTGTTACAGCCGCCTGAGTGGGCAAATGCAACTGTAACCCCAGACTTAACCCCGGACATCAGGAGTGAGCTGCAAGCAGAGGCCACTCGTCTGACCTGCCTGTGGGGTCGCTGAATTGCAAAGATGGTGATGGTCTCCAGCAGCTTCCCTCCGAATGCCAGCCTTGTGGTACCTCCAGTGTGGACACCAACTTCTCTGTCATTAAAAATCTCCATTGCTGCCTTCATACTCCTCAGGGTGATGGCTATGCTTGTCTCCATCTTGTCTTTCTTTTTCCAAAGTGGAGCTAGAAGCTCACCAGCTGAAAGCTGGGCTCCTTTCCTCTTGCTGCTGTTCTTGTTCAGTTGCTAAGTCATGTCGGACTCTCTGCGAGGACAGTTGAACCAACTCCACACATTCTAACGGGAAGGGGGCCCCAGGGACAGAGTGGGCTGCACCCCATGATGGGGCAGCTCCAAGTGTGAGCGACATCACTCTTAAACCCCAGTCAACGGGCGGCAGCACCTGACGGATGAGTGGAAACAAGCCAGGATCGTCTCAGCAGCCCAAACAGGCCCTGATTGACAGAAAACACCAGGCAGAGCGACCACAGGGCCACAGGCCTGCTCCAACCAGGACGGCAAGCCCTGACCTTCAGTGAGGTAAAGAATAAAGCCAGAGGGACTTTTCAGGACAGGAAGCAAAGCACACTCCCTCAGAGATGAATGTGGAGAGAACCTGAGAAAAAGTCAACCAGCAGGTGAGTGAAACAGAAGAGGCAAACCTCTCACATGAAAGGGAGAAGAAACGGTTAAAATACCAAAAAGTGGCACCGGAACATACATTTCACCCTCAGCTATCATCAGAACTTGTGTGGGGTCTCGTTACACACCGTCAGGCTGCGTGTCTGTGATTGAGAAACACCTCCCACTGGCTCATCCATTTCAGCATGAGGGTTGGTGACACCAAGGAGCTGGGGGTGGCAGGGTCATAGGGCAGCCGTCCCCAGATTTCAGAGTCACAGTCAGCAGGGGTGTGAGCAGGGGCTGGGCACCTAGGGGTAATGTGGGGTCCTCAGTGGGAGACACAGGAGCGGATGAGCTGCCCCCGAGGGAGACGGCAAGACAGTGATGGGCCAGGGCCATCTGGCGCCCTGCAGGGGATGCGGGTGAGGGAGGGGGCCGCCCGGGTGGGGGACCAGGCAGCCATGACATCCCCAGGCCCAGAGCTGTGCAGGGTGAAGGCCTGGCCCTGGGGTCTCGGCAGGTGGGAGGGTCCAGCAGGGAAGGACGGGCGAGGGCGGCTGGATTAGAGGAAGGCAGGGTGGGGGGCCGGCAGGCGCGGGGCAGGGGGGTCCGGGGAGGCAGCCACAGGAAGGAGGGTGGCGGGGGCCCTGGGTTGAGGTGAGGAGGCCCCTCAGGTGCCCCCAAGCCCGGCGTCTGCAGAGTCTGTGGGGAAGACTGTTCCGAGGCCACTTTTCATCTCACCACGGACAAAGTGGGCCTTCTCTCCACTGATGGACACCTCCTCTGTGACCCTCCAGTCGGTCAGCCGCTTAACTTGGAAAACTACACCACCAACCCACAGTGACCACTTTTTAACCCACGCTTGGAAATGGAGCATCGATTTCACATAGGTCACAGCAGCGCCAACACCCATGGGCTGAGTCAGGAAGGGAGTGTCCTGAAGCGAGAGGCAGAGGCCGGGACACATCTGCCTGGCTGGCGCCGTCCGGTGTGACGCACGTGCAGCCCCGTAACGAACCAGCCCTGCACGCGCACCTCTCCCAGGTCCTTCTTGATGCCAGTGTCCTTGACCTTCACTTACCGTCTTCCCATCTAGCAATGCGGATTGGTCCACTTCAGTGCTTTTAGGAGAAATACCACTGGAGATGATATTTTCGGTTTTGGTCACTCTCATGCCTATTTGGGCTTCCCTGGTGGCTCAGCTGGTAAAGAATCTGCCTGTAATGTGGGACACCTGGGTTCGATCCCCGGGTTGGGAAGATCCCCTGGAGAAGGAAAAGCAACCCACCCCAGTACTCTTGCCTGGAGAATTCCATGGAGCGGAACAGGCTGCAGTCCATGGAAACACAAAGAGTCGGACACGACTGTGGGACTTTCACGCCTATTTACCAGGGTGGGCAGAGATCTGAAGATTATTCTTTGTTCCTCAGTCTTGGACAAACCCTCAAAACCCCCTTACTAGGCTTCAGTACAGCTCTCCAGTAAAACTATGAAGATTTTATATGACTCATATGTGAAGCCATCATTCCTACAGAAACCTGGTGCCATTTAACAATTCCATACCCTGAAATTTCTAATCAAAACTCCAAGTAAAGTGTCAGACTTTTAACAGCTGGACCACTGCTTTGCTTGGAAGCTGAAAGGGGGAGGGAAACCTGATTGCATTAAAGTGAAGGCTCCCAAATGCAGACAACACTACTCTTTCAGTGGGTTGGCTGAGGCTGTTCGTCAACATAAACTGAAAACCATTCAACAGTCATCATTACACTGCCTACCACCAGGAATCAGGCAGGTATAGCCGACCACTCTCACATTCTATGGACTGTGAGCAGCCCAGACGCTGTTACAGGGGTGCCCAGAACACTTGGAAGAGACATTTGGCTGTTTGGAGGTCAGGGACCTGTCAGTCTAACTGGATTCCCCCATGGTGGGACCAGGAGCCACACCAGACAATTGGTGCCCAGACAGCACCACCTCCAGGAATTTCCAGGCTGCTGAAGACCCTGCATCACAGCATTCTTCCCCTCTGGCCAACCTTGTTGTGGTGACAAAGCAAAAGGCTGCACAGTGTGGGTTCAGGACATTGAGATGCAGCCCCTGGTTTTGCAGAAAAGTATCAACTGCATGTGATGCTCAGAGAAAAAGCTACAGCAGCTTAGAGTTCGTGTCAGTGTCCTGCCTGCAACATCTGTACCGAAAGAGCAGAGTGTGTGGTGGGTTTACACAGTGGGGGGCACAGTCACCACATTTCATGTGACACATACAGTAATCACGGAAGCACACGTGAACCATGTAAACGTGTGCATTAGGAACACACTCATATTACTTCTATTGATTCAGTTCAGTTCAGTCAGTCATGTTTGACTCTTTGCAACCCCATGGACTGCAGCACGCCAGGCTTCCCTGTCCATCGCCAACTCCCAGAGCTCAGTTAAACTCACATCCATTGATTTGGTGATGCCATCCAGCCATCTCATCCTCTGTCATCCCCTTCTCCTCCTGCCTTCAATTTTTCCCAGCATCAGGGTCTTTTCCTATGAGTCAGTTCTTCGCATCAGGTGGCCAAAGTATTGCAGCTTCAGCTTCAGCATCAGTCCTTCCAATGAATATTCAGGACTGATTTTCTTTAGGATGGACTGGTTTGATCTCCTTGCTGTTCAAGGGGCTCTCAAGAGTCTTCTCCAACACCACAGTTCAAAAGCATCAATTCTTCGGCGCTCAGCTTTCTTTATGGTCCAACTCTCACA
>NW_011476842.1:71254-71496 GCF_000754665.1 Bison bison bison | reverse complement strand
CTGACTCTGTGCGACCCCATAGACCGCAGCCCACCAGGCTCCCCCATCCCTGGGATTCTCCAGGCAAGAGTACTGGAGTGGGGTGCCATTGCCTTCTCCGGACACCTAGAATAAATAACATCAAAACTTCAGTACAAACCACTCAATAAAACAACGGTGAAAACACCTGAACAAACAGCAAGCCAAGCGCTGGGAAATAAGCCATGAGAAAACTCTCAGCAGACCAGCCACAGGGAGTCGAG
>NW_011476842.1:65461-71002 GCF_000754665.1 Bison bison bison | reverse complement strand
ACTAAGCAGGTGCCACCCCTACAGCCTGGACCCCCAGGGCAATGGAAACAGACGTTTTCAGGAAGAGAAGGGCCAAAGCAGACGCTCAGCAGCCAGACGTCCCGCTGCAGAGGAGCCCGCAGGCAGGAGGGGTGGAGAACAGGGAGGGTTCGCAGAGGTCCCTCCTGTCCCCACCGCACAGGTGAGTCTCGACAGGTGAGCCTGGCACGTGTACTGTCCTGTGAGGCTACAGGCAGGCCAGCCCGTGGTGGAGACATGTAGGACCCACGACTGCGTCAGGGAAATGGCAGGGGACCTGGAGAGACCCCGGGAACTTTGTCTCTGCAGGGGCCATCCCACACTGTTCGGAGTAGCACGTGTCAAAGCTCCATGAGTGCTCCCACATTCACTGTGTGTAAACTCTGCTCCAGAAGGAGAAACGCTGTGAGTAGGCATCGACCTAGGATGAACGGGGAATAAAAGGCTGGAGAAGTGGGTGGCGAAGTGAAGACAGGCGTCTGGTGAGAGAGATCTAACTGGCAGTTCTTAGTGGGTCGGACAGGTGTTCGCTGAAAAATGCATTCTGTTTGCAATACATCTGGTGTTTTCTCCCCTTTTAATTCTTCCCCACATCTTCCCAACATTTCTCTGGAAAGTGCATGCGCCTTGTCACCTGAGAGCTGAAACAGGCATGAAGAGAAAGGCCCAGCATTCGTCTGGTGTTGTTTCTAAGGGGCCCTGTGTCAACAGAGGCATCCGGCTGTGGACTCATAGCTCAACCCAGGTCCCCGGCTGTATCGTCAACACCAGTGATGTCCCCTGCCTGCCGCGGTTGGGCGTGATGAAGCCACAGCACTTCATCCAACACATGACCAGCTCAGGGGTCGGCTCCTGTGGTGCAGTCAGAGAGGAGATACACCCCCATGGACCTAAGGCGGGAGTGGGGGAGGAGGAAGGGAAAGAAAGGATATTCAGAATTAAGATAGAGAAGCAGAAACAGGACTGAAAAAAGTAAACATTCAAACTTTTAAAAGGCTACACGTCAACCTGTAAAGAAACATCGTTTGGTCTGCACGTCTGTGGCACAGATCTGACTTGCCTGGGGCTCCGCTGGCCACAGAAATGGGGATGGTCTCCAGACTGAGTCTGTGTTTGACGTGGGAGGCTGCACCGTCTGCTCGAAACCCCAGAGAAGTGAGCTCTGACAGCCGATCTGCCTCGGACCCGATGAATCTGAGGGTCGTGTCTCATCCCCTCCTGTGTCCTGGAATCTGTGTGGAGCTTCAGTTCTCTTCCGTTGTGGCTGAGACACATTTTAAATGTTTTTTAAGTTTTAGGACTCATTTTCCACCAGGTTGTCCTGTGCCTTCTGTTTTGCCCCAAGAGAGAATTATTTTGTTGGTATGTGTCTGATTTTGCCAAATCCTGACTATGTTCTAGCTGGACCAATCTAAGTGGAGGCTGGAGGACCAGAAGTCGGGGCTGGGGGGCCTGTCTGGAAAAGGAACCCTTCCTCACTGACCTGAAGCTGGAAAGACCTTGCTGCCAAGAAGTGTGCCGGAAGGTGAACTCATCACAGAGAAGGTGTCTGCTCCAGAACACAGAGCCAGGCTGCGAGCCTGGGAACAGGAGGGTGAGCCCTGGGGAGGGGGCTCTGCCAGGCTCAAGGGGTCTGCAGGTGCTGTTCATCCCAGCGCTGGAGGCCTGGGCACTCAATGGGCCACCCCCCCAGGAGGGCCTCCCCAGTGCGCCCAACCCTCGCCCTCTGCATTCTGGTCCTTGCTATTAGGGTGGGCGGCCCCAGGCCCCAGAGCCACACCCCACCTGCACACGTCCTTCCCAGGTGCCCAAGCTTCCCCACCTCAGGGTCATGCCCCTCCTCTGCCCAGCGCCATGGGCTCTGCTGGGAGGGCCACTGCACAGATGCTCAGGGCCACTCCTAACCTGTTCCTCAGTGAGGAGTGACCAATGGAGCCACTGCCGCTCCAGCTCTCTGCACCACCTGGTCGTGGGCAATCAGCCCCCCACCGTCTCAGACACCTTTGGAGATACTGGATGGCTCCTGACTGGACCAAACAGAACATGCCACCAAGTTCAAAACCAGAGCGACGAGACCTAGCATCACCCAGCCCAGCCTTCCCTCCCAGGGAGCGTCTCAGAATTATCCCTGCAAGGCTGGGCCCCCCGCCCTCTGATCACCTCGGACCACCCTTTCTCGTGTCTTCTGCAGCCCCCAAACACGAGGACATTTCCTCCCCTCCCTCGGCATTTCTCCCTGTGCCCTGGGGAGCCCCTCACCATGGCCACCCTTCTCTGAGTGGGCTTACGGTCTGCCTCCCTCCCCACCACCCCCAACAAAGCAGGCTGAGCCGGTGGGAGTCTGGGGGTTGAAGTGACAGCAAATGACTCTGCTGCTGTTGTCCTTTGTGGTATCTCTTCTATCGAGTCAGGGATTACTCAGCTGTTAGAATTTAGGCCTCATCCTTATAAAGCATTACTCATCAGAATCAGGGTGCTGTCAGGAACCCTAACCCTTGAGGCACAGCCCATCTGTGACTGCAGACCACCCCGCAGCACTCCAAGTAGCAGAGACAAACAGCTCTGTGGTCCAGACGCAGATGCCAACCTTAAATGTGGAAGGAAAGGAACTGATGCTTTTAAGTGCCAAACAATCATAAACTAAACCAATTAACGGTGATTATTATTAAATATTCATAATTTGGATGCTTTAATATGACTCTAGAAGTTGTAGCTCTAGTAATTTAGACATGTTGGATACAATAAGCACATCAAGAAGTCTCCGAGAAAGAATTAGACATGCACACCCTCTGCCCATCCAACCACCCTCTTCCCTCTACTTGCCACCACCCATCTGCCCACTACCCACCACCCAGTCAGCACCCATCTGCCCACCCACCTACCCATCCCCTTACCTGGATTCCTACCCACCTGAAAGTGCCAGGTGCACAAGAATGATGACTCAAATGCAATAAAATGATAATATTTGGGGAATCTGGGTGAAGGGTTTATTGGAATTACTTGTACTATTTTGCAAACAATTTCTGTAACTCTAATTATTTTAAAGTCAAACGATTTTTAGCAAGCCCTAGAAGCTCACAGCCTCAAGCAGGAGGGTCCACGCTGCCCCTGGCCCCTGTCTGGATGCCACAGTCTGAACAGTGGTGGGCGGGCCCGACCAGAAGAGTCAGTGTGGCCACCGCGGTCAACACACCAGTCATCACCAGAATTTCCACCCCAGAGAGCGGCCTGCGGCTACTCCGCCACCTGGCACCCAGGACAGCAGGTGACGGTCGGTGAGGGGCCGTGTGGACCCCAAGTGCTGAGGCCTGTCCTCTCAGAGCAGCTGTCAGAGGCCCACCTTCCGGGAGGAGGTGCCCACTTGGCCCCCAGTCCCCGAGGTCAGGGGGCTGCACCCTCCACCTCTGCCAGGCCTGGGCAGACCCCAGACGCTTCCTGCTCCTTGACCTTGACCTTGACCTCTCTGCTCCCCTGGTGTTTCTCCACCTGTGTCACGGTGGGTCCTGGGCACCTCACATGGCTGTCCCTACCACGCACACATTTGCTGCAAAAAACATTTTCCTGGAGTAATAATAACATGTTGGCTTTCAATCCTCCCAGAAAAGACCCTGAGCTGAGGGCACTGTAGTAGATATAATGGTCATCTGAGTCAAATTCACCCATTCCGGTCCATTTTAGTTCACTGATTCTTCACTCTTGCCATCTCCTGTTCGACCACTTCCAATTTGCCTTGATTCATGGACCTGACATTTCAGGTTCCTATGCAATATTGCTCTTTACAGCATCGGACCTTGCTTCTATCACCAGTCACATCCACAACTGGGTATTGCTTTTGCTTCGGCTCCATCCCTTCATTCTTTCTGGAGTTATTTCTCCACTGATCTCCAGCAGCATGTTGGGCACCTACTGACCTGGGGAGTTCCTCTTTCAGTATCCTATCATTTTGCCTTTGCATACTGTTCATGGGGTTTTCGAGGCAAGAATACTGAAGTGGTTTGCCATTCCCTTCTCCAGTGGACCACATTCTGTCAGACCTTTCCACCATGACCTGCCCATCTTGGGTGGCCCCACATGGCATGGCTTAGTTTCACTGAGTTACACAAGGCTGTGGTCCGTGTGATTAGATTGACTACTTTTCTGTGATTATGGTTTCAGTGTGTCTGCCCTCTGATGCCTTCTCGCAACACCTACCATCTTACTTGGGTTTCTCTTACCTTGGGGTATCTTTTCATGGCTGCTCCAGCAAAGCACAGCTGCTGCTCCTTACCTTGGATGAGGGGTGTCTCCTTACTGCTGCCCCTCCTGACCTTGAACGTGGAGTAGCTCCTCTTGGCCCTCCTGCGCCTGCACAGCCACCACTCCTTGGACATGGGGTTGCTCCTCAAATGACCATTATATCTACTACTGCGGGCAGGAATCCCTTAGAAGAAATGGAATAGCCATGATGGTCAACAAAAGAGTCTGAAATGCAGTACTTGGATGCAATCTCAAAAATGACAGAATGATCTCTGTTCGTTTCCAAGGCAAACCATTCAGTATCACAGTAATCCAAGTCTATGCCCCAACCAGTAATGCTGAAGAAGCTGAAGTTGAACAGTTCTATGAAGACCTACAAGACCTTTTAGAACTAACACCCATAAAAGATGTCCTTTCATTATAGGGGACTGGAATGCAAAAGTAGGAAGTCAAGAAACACCTGGAGTAACAGGCAAATTTGGCCTTGGAATACAGAATGAAGCAGGGCAAAGGCTAATAGAGTTTTGCCAAGAGAATGCACTGGTCATAGCAAACACCCTCTTCAAACAACACAAGAGAAGACTCTACACGTGGACATCACTAGATGGTCAACACCAAAATCAGATTGATTATATTCTTTGCAGCCAAAGATGGAGAAGCTCTATACAGTCAGCAAAAACAAGACCAGGAGCTGACTGTGGCTCAGATCATGAACTCCTTATTGCCAAATTCAGACTTAAATTGAAGAAAGTAGGGAAAACCACTAGACCATTCAGGTATGACCTAAATCAAATCCCTTATGATTATACAGTGGAAGTGAGAGATAGATTTAAGGGCCTAGATCTGATGGGTAGAGTGTCTGATGAACTATGGAATGAGGTTCATGACATTATACAGGAGACAGGGATCAAGACCATCCCCATGGAAAAGAAATGCAAAAAAGCAAAATGGCTGTCTGGGGAGGCCTTACAACTAGCTGTGAAAAGAAGAGAAGTGAAAAGCAAAGGAGAAAAGGAAAGATATAAACATCTGAATGCAGAGTTTCAAAGAATAGCAAGAAGAGATAAGAAAGCCTTCCTCAGCAATCAATGCAAAGAAATAGAGGAGAGCAACAGAATGGTAAAGACTAGAGATCTCTTCAAGAAAATCAGAGATACCAAGGGAACATTTCATGCAAAGATGGGCTCAATAAAGGACAGAAATGGTATGGACCTAACAGAAGCAGAAGATATTAAGAAGAGGTGGCAAGAATACACAGAAGAACTGTACAAAAAAGATCTTCACGAC
>NW_011476842.1:64634-65361 GCF_000754665.1 Bison bison bison | reverse complement strand
TGAAATTCCAGTTGAGCTATTTCAAATCCTGAAAGATAATGCTGTTAAAGTGCTGCACTCAATATGCCAGCAAATTTGGAAAACTCAGCAGTGGCCACAGGACTGGAAAAGGTCAGTTTTCATTCCAACCCCAAAGAAAGGCAGTGCCAAAGAATGCTCAAACTACCGCACAATTGCACTCATCTCACATGCTAGTAAAGTAATGCTCAAAATGCTCCAAGCCAGGCTTCAGCAATACGTGAACCGTGAACTTCCAGATGTTCAAGCTGGTTTTAGAAAAGGCAGGGGAACCAGAGATAAAATTGCCAACATCCGCTGAATCATGGAAAAAGCAAGAGAGTTCCAGAAAAACATCTATTTCTGCTTTATTGACTATGCCAAAGCCTTTGACTGTGTGGATCACAATAAACTGTGGAAAATTCTGAAAGAGATGGGAATACCAGACCACCTGACCAGCCTTTTGAGAAACCTATTTGCAAGTCAGGAAGCAACAGTTAGAACTGGACATGGAACAACAGACTGGTTCCAAATAGGAAAAGGAGTATGTCAAGGCTGTATATTGTCACCCTGCTTATTTAACTTATATGCAGAGTACATCATGAGAAACACTGGGCTGGAAGAAGCACAAGCTGGAATCAAGATTGCTGGGAGAAATATCAATAACCTCAGATATGCAGATGACACCACCCTTATGGCAGAACGTGAAGAGGAACTAAAAACCCTCTTG